>NW_027481257.1:324380-447299 GCF_051309035.1 Mrakia frigida
GAACCTCGCAGAGAACTCGGCTCGTCCTGATCTCGACTTCTTGAGAGCAGCGGTGAGGTGGAACTCGCATACTTCGGCGATCCGTCTGGAAAAAGAGAGAGGAGAAGGAGATGGGTGGGTGGATCAGCGACGGCGTTTGAAGGAAACGAGGACAAACGACACGCGACGAAGACTCACTTGTCGATCCAGTTCCCACATCTCGCTCCGTCGAGCTTGATCGCAGTGCAGGTTCCCATATCCCTCGACATCCCAATCTCCATGATCGACTCAGCGGACTCGGGGTTGATGGCGAGAGCGTTCGTGAGAGGATGAGGAGACATGGCGCCCTGAGAACGAAGGCAAGGGAGAGAGAGAGAGAGAAACGGTCAGCTCAGACGACCCTCGATCTTCTTCGCAGCCCAAATCGATGCTCACCTTCATGGGTCTCAGCACCCTAGGGTTCAAGATCGCCACCACCGTCCCAACTCTCAAGTTCCAGAACTTCTCGAACGCGCCTCCGCTCCCTCCCTTGTACACCTTCTTCCCTCCGTTCCTACTCCCTCCCGACGTGAACGAGTCGGCCTCGAAGAGCAGCATCGTCAAGCTAGCATCTCCTCCCGTAGCGGCCTTCCCAGACGACTTCGTCGGCAGCGAGACGAGCTTGAACGTGACGAACTTCTTCTTCATCTGACCCTTGTTCTTCGCCTTGTCCTTTGGCGGCGGCTTCCTTCCTCGAGGTTTCTTGTTCGGATCGGGTGCTGCTGCTCCGTCTTCGTCTCCATCGTCGTCGGAAGCTTCGTCTCCGATAGCTGGACCTCCCTTGGTGAACTTGACTCCTCCGTTTTGCTCAGCGACGACGGCGATGGTGATCCAGTCTCCGAGGAGAGGGATGTCGTAGAAGGTTCCGTCACGAGAAAGTCGAATGATGGAGTAGAGGAGGGAAGGAGGGACGTGGAATCGATCGGAGAGGTGAGCTTGGAGAGTTTCGTGGGAGAGGGTTCGTTCTCTGTGAGGGAGGAGGAGCAGGAGGTGGTGAGCTCGAGTCTCCTTCGGCAAACACGAGAAAGATCGATCGAAACGGAAAGAATTAACTCACCTCAAGCGTATACCAGAGTTGGGTTCGACCGTCTTCCATTCCCTATCCCCTCCAGGTCCAACACCAAACTCCTTCGGTCCCATCTCGAGCTTCTCAGCAACCGTTCCATCCTCCTCCCTCTTCCCTCCTGCACTCGTTCCCAGAGCTCCCTTCTCCTCCCACTCCAGATCGATAGGTTCCCTCTCCCTCTCCTTCCCTTTCCGAGTGGGTGGAGCGATGGCTGGCGTAGAAGTGAAGTTGGAGGTTCGTTGAACTTGGGGGAGCGAGGAGGACGAAGCGGCGTTGGTTGCTTGAGAGACGGAGGAGAGGAAGGTTGATTGACGAGGAGGCGGAGGGATGATGTGAGTGGGTTTAAGAGGTTTCGGGGGTGCTAGCTCTGTTATGGGCAAACGTGAGAGCAGAGGCAGATGTGAGCTGAAGAGATAGAACGAGGAGCGAGAACGAGGAGAGGGAAGGAAGGGAGGGAAGGGAAAGCTCACCATCGAATCGTCCAGCAGCCCCGTTGTATTT
This sequence comes from Mrakia frigida, assembly GCF_051309035.1. Taxonomy (NCBI): domain Eukaryota; kingdom Fungi; phylum Basidiomycota; class Tremellomycetes; order Cystofilobasidiales; family Mrakiaceae; genus Mrakia; species Mrakia frigida. The sequence goes on from NW_027481257.1 coordinate 325,966, forward strand.
CCTCTTGGGCGAAAGGGGATGAGGTCTAGTTGGATCCGTCCAGTTTACGACCTTCGAATTCCCTGAGAGCGAGAACGGGAGGAGGAGACGAAAGAAAGAGAGAGTCAGCTCGACCAAAGAAGGGAAGCTCAACAACACGACCTCCTCCTTCCTTCCTTTGCTCCTCACGACTCCATCGGCGCATATTGCAGCCCTAAGCAACCTCATGTACCTACGGGCACTGCTGAACGCCTCTATCCCAGTGCTAATAGATCTGAACTCACTTGGACTCTTGCTAGGACTCTGAGGAACGAGCACCTTTCCTGAGCTCTTGACGAGCTCCCTCTCCCTCGCTCGTTTCTTCGAAGCCTGATCTGCTTCCTCGCGAGCAATCATCTCTGTAAGCTTCGCTTGCTCCCTCTTGAGCTCGGGAAGAGACTTCCCGTTCGTCTTGGACATGGCTGGGAAAGAAGAGGGGGAAGGGGAGGGGAGGGTGGAAGGTGGGAGGGAGAAACAGCAGGCGCGTCTCGAAATTCAAAGTGTCAGCTCGAGGGTCGAAGGGTGGTCGTCGTCAGGGAACGAAAACTTTTTTCCTCGGTCTTGACGACGTTATGGCAGCCTCTCTTTTGACCCTCGTTTGAATCCAACAAGAACGACGAGCGAAGATCAGCGGTCAAAGAGCAGGTAGAAAAGGCAAGGGAGTTCGATGTGGGACGCGTCTTCCTCTTCCTTACGTCCTCTCAACCACAAGGACCGACTGCTTACTTCTCTCCGAGAGAGTGCATCTGCTAGGTTCGAGAGACGCCTCTTCTGTCCCTTGATGTTTCTTGTAGAGGATCTGATCTGACGAGAGCAGAGGCGAGGGACTCGTTGGGATGCGATGGGGACGCGCTGCTGAGGAGAAATCCTTACGAGAGTTGAAGTGGCGAACTGAGAGGAAGGGGGAGATAAGGGAGGACGAAAGCGAGGAGGAGAAACTGGGAAAAAAGTAAGAAGAAGGAAAACCGACGCGACTTGAACCAGCAACCTGGGGTCCCCCTCCTTCCTGCACTCTAAACCGCTGTCCCAAATCTGCCTCTCCCAACTCCAAACTGACAACTACCTCCCTTCACTGCCCTCAACCTGCTCAGAGAACACCCACCCCACCCGCGGATCTTTCGATTCTTACCGCGACGCGTCCCTCTCCTCCCTTCCCCCCTCCGTCCCAGAGAGAGCACAAGCAGACAGGACCCCCAAACCGAGATCTGCCGTCATCAAAGGACACTTGGCTGTCTGTAGGGAGATGTGGCCGAGCGGTCTAAGGCGCTAGCTTAAGGTGAATGAAAATTTGTCTCGCTAGTCAGAAATGGCATGGGTTCGAATCCCATCGTCTTCACTTTTGCTGCCCTCCACGACTGCACGAGCTCGATTCGTGAGTTTGGGTTGACTTGGGAGCGTTCGTTTTGGCTCGGGAGAGGGAAGAGCGAGAGACGCGTCGAATTCCCTCCCTCTCTTTGCTGTTCCTACTCCTGGGCTCCCCGACTTTACTCACGTTCGATTACTCTGTTCGGATGCTGACCTCTAGGTTTGATCGGCGAGCAGAAGAAAAAGGAGGAAGGGGAGGGGAGGGAGCAGCCGACGCGTCGAGTCGCGTTTTCTTCCTCTCTTTCCGCCCTTCCTCCCCTGATACTTACAGGTGACGAGATTGTTATGGAAAGAGTCATTTTTTTCACTCTTTCGTGTTCAGAAGCTGGAGAGGTCAGACGCAGATTGCGTTGAGTTGAGACTGTCCAGAGTTGAGGATTCAGGCGCGTCTTCTTTCTCTCTCCCTCCTCTGGATCCTTTCTTGCTGCTTGACTATCTAATCAACGCCGTGCTCACTTCAAAAGCATTTTCGTTTTTAACAGACCGTCGTCGCCCGCTCATCGTCTTTCTGCTCACTGAAGCTCGAGACGAAGATCCGAGTCGAAAAATCCACTCTGTTGGGAAACCCTCCTCGCTGCTCCCTCGGAGGTTCAGCGACAGTCTCGTCTCATCAGAACCCACACCCCGGAAGTTGGAAGGCTGGCAAGTGTCAGGGTATTAATTTCCCGGTTCAGTTGGCGAGCAGAAGAAGGAAGGGAGAGGAGAAGAAGAACTGTCCAACCGACTCGACACGTCCGCTGCCCTCTCTCCCGTCTTCCTCTCCTGATGATTACCGAACGAGAGCAATACCTCAGCACTTTCATCCTTCGTGATGAGAAGCTGAGAGGTTGAAACTGAGGTCACATTGAGTCAGGCTATTGAAAGTCGAAAATCAGACGCGTCCTTCCCTCTTCATTTTTCATCTACTCCTTCTTCCGCTCGACTGAACTTTCGTCGTATCAATAACGTACTCTCTATAGTCATCATCGGCTCTTCTTTTCCTCTTTGCACCCCAGCTCCTGAACCCAACTCGTCCGACGGAATCAAGTTCAATGACCACAAGCTCGACGCGTCTCAATTTCTTGATCCCTGACCCAAAGGAGCAAGCTTCCCTTCTTAGGTCCTGGCCTAACCCGAAAAAAACAATCCCCTCACGTTGATAGTCCGATTTCGGACCTTCGCCTGCTGCCTTCCATTGATAAATCACAACTTCGTCGTAGCTGCATCGCAAAGAACGGTTCGGTCGCTCGCTCGAGCTGTTCATTTCTCTTCCTGAAGCTGGCTTCCACGCATCCTCCTCTCTCCTCTTCACCCAGAATGAAATGCTATATCTAGTGGCTTTGAAACAGACACATCGATGTCTGAGGTCGCACACTGAGTCGACTTTTGAGCTCGTAGAGAGAGTGTCACCGAATCAGCTTCCAGTCCCTTGATTTCGGGGTTTCAATTTTGACAATCCGCTGCTGGTCGCGTAAGTCGACTTTTTGATACATCCCGATATGTTCGAGAGAGAAAAACCTTCCTCAGTCCAAACGCGCTCGACCCCCCCTCCAAACCCTTCCCTCTCCTCTCTTCTTCCTCAGCCTCAACCATCCATCCACCCTTCTCTCGCTTGCTGCCATGCTCTCGTTCCTCTACCCATCTCGCCCTCTCCCACGTCCCACTCCTGCTCCCTCCCGACCTTCCATCTCCCCTTACAGTTTCCCTTCTGGAGAGTTCTCGCCCGTCGTTCTTCGATCCATCTTCGAAGGGACGTTGCCGGGCCAACCGTTCAAACCTCACGACGTCTACTCGGATGTATGGAAGGTGGGATATTACGGAATGATCTTGTCCTTTGGCTTCGTCGTTCTCGTCGTGAGTCTCCGTTCTCAAGTCTGGTAGAGAACGAAGGAAGAGGAGGACGGAGGGAGAGACGGAGGAGGGGCCGATGGGAGGAGATGGGACTCAGCTGATTGTTTCCCTTCGTTCTTCCCTTGCTGGGTCGATGTAGAACTCTGCGGATCGTCCAAAGGACGGATGGGTCTCGATCCTGAGAAGGCAATCCAAAATAGTATCAGTCCTACGTGAGTCTCCCTTCTATCTCAGCTCAAAGCTCAACCAAACCCTCCCTCCATCTCCCACCATCCTTCCTTCCTTCCTTCCCTCGTCCTCCCCTCCCCTTCGCCTTCCCAACCTCCCAAAGATGCTGATATCTTCTCGATGTTGATCTTCAGTTCTCGCTGGTCCCGCCGTCGCTATCGGAGAAGGAGTCTCAGCCAACCTACGAGGAGTGAGTTGAGCTTTCCCTCTCCCTCCTTCCCCACCCTCCCTCCCTTCCCCTTCCATGAGTCCCCGGACCCCACCCTCTCTTCGTCCTCGTCCTTCCTCCCATCTTATCTCTTCTTCGAAGACGAGAGGCTGATTACGACTCGTCTATCTAATCTCGTCGATGGATCTTCAGAGAGAATCAGCCTGGAATGCTGCTACAGGAGGGCTCTTGGGAGGTGCGATCATCGGTCAACTCGGTTCGTTCGTTTCTCTTCACTCTCTCCTTCTTCTTCCTCTCGCTCGTACTGACTCCGCTCGTTCTCTTCTCGTCGATCAACAGGCAGGACTAGTCAACAGAACCTCGGAATCGCCGTCTTGTTCAGTCTCATGGCCACCGCCAACGAGTTCTTCCCTTGGGTGAGCTTCGCTCCTCCTCCTCCCTCCCTCCCTCTATCCTCCCACCTCCTCGTCGCCTCCCACCTTCTTCTGCTCTCCGCGTACCTTTTACACTCCCAAAAGTTCAAGCTGACTTTCTTCTCCTGCCTTCGTCGTCTCAACAGACCGGACAACACGGTCGTCTCCCTTACGATCCCGACCTGATCGTCGAGCGAGACAACGAGCGATTGATGCAAGGACTGGTCCTCAGGAAGTGGGAGGACATCAAACCTCCTCCTGGTCAAGTGAGGCCTCTACTTTCTCTCGTGTTTCAACATTCCTCCCTTCGAACAAAAGGAAGAGCGACAACGATGAGCCGAGGCTGACCCTCTTCCTCCTTCCTCGTCGACGCGTTCTTTCTTCGCCTTTCCTCAGGGATACGGAATCTACCCCGGTGCAGATCGATCCTACACCCTCGACGCTAAGCTTTCCGGCAAACCCATCACTCCTGAGGAATGGGCTCAACCTCAGAGACGGGACGAGATCTGGCCCAAGGGTGGGAACCGAGTGTTGAGACCTGTGGCTCCCAAATTGCCGCCGCTCGAGCCGCAACACTAGAGAGCGGTAGATTAGAGGGTGGTGCGCGGTGGAGAGGGAAGAGAGAACCGGAGTTGGTGAAGCAGCACTTTGGGTCTCGTTGGGAGAAGGAGAGCAGAGGGAGGAGGGGGTTCGTTTTTTTTTTTGGTTTCCGTTTCCTTCGTTTCTTCCTGCTTCTTTCTCTTTTGACGATCTACGAGCTCTTGGTTTCACGAAAATGAAGTAGACGAAGAGGACGTGGAAGGGTAGCATAGAGTAGGAGGGATCTACACGGAGAGTAATCAAGAAACGAATCGTACCGAGTCCCGACGCGTCGAGCTCCTCGCCATCCCCTTCCTTCGACGCTCAACCGTGACTTTTGATAGACTCAAGCACTCAAAGCTAAAATCTAAACATATCTATCGTTCCCTCCACTCCTTTCCGCGACGTCCTGATCCTGTAAACGAAGAGTGACCGACGAGGAAGACGAGGCGTCCTCCCTGACCCGACCGGCGAGGAGGTGGTGTTGCTCTCACTCCTTCTGGATAAGCGAAAAGAAGGCAGACAAAAGGAGAGTCAGTGGAAGGTCTGGAGAAACGAAGTAGTCGAATCTGTGGCAAGAGCGAACGAAGACTCGAGACTCGACTGACCTGTTGAACCTCCTCCCCCTCTCCCTCCCTCGCCAACGGCTTCTTCAAGTTACAGAACCATCTCGCCAGCCCCCAATCTCCCATTTTCGCCGGTGGTTCCTCTCCAACCAAGAATCTGTCCCTTCTGAAGATGAACGCATCTCCAGGCGTCAACTCGACCTTCACCTTCCTCGTCCTCTCCACTCCCCAATTCGTCTGCGTCACCACCCCCGATCCCTGCTTGTCCTCCTCGACGTCCAACGCCTGAGCAGCCTCCAGCATCATCCACCTCAGTCCCTGCAGCGTCTTGTTTACGTCGTCGTTGAGGGGTAGGATGCGTTGGAAGGAAGGAGCGAAGTTGATGGACGTGATTTCGGGAGTTGCGACGGGAGGGGAATCTCGGTAGAGAGGGATGTTTCGACGGAGTTGTTGAAGTCGAGCTGAGAGAGGGGAGAGGACGATGGTTGGTTTGGAAGGGGTCTCGCGGCGGGTTGGTAAGGTGAGGGATTTAGCGGAACCGAAGGGGATCGGATTGAGGACGAGAGCGTTGAACGCGACGGGAGCTGCGTGGTGGAGGTTGCGAGCTAGTTCGAAGCCGTCGATGACGTGGAGAGTTCGATTGGTCATTCGGTGGTCGTTGTGGATGATTTCGTATTGATGAGGGAAGGGGATGTAGCTGCGACGCGTCGGGGAGAGACGAACGAGACGAACGAGAGGTTCAGCGCTGCGTTCGATTCGGGGAAGCTCGTGGATCTTCGAGATAAGAACGCAAGACTAAACAAGATCTGAGACTAAGACTCACCACAGATCCATGCTGAAATCCAATCCTCCAGGCGCGTCTCTCTCCGACAAGGGAGTCCTTCGTCGGAAACCCGATGTCAGGTTCAGCTCTGCGCCGAGAGCATCGACTACCTCGTCCAGCTCCTTGGGAGTGATGATCCTCTTAGTGTTCTGAGCGTCGGTTCCCACTCGTCGAATAACGAGAGGGTCCGCTCCCAGCGGCGTTGGCGACCTGATGAGGTCCGACGCGGCGATGGAGGCGACGGTGCGGAAGGGCTCAGCGTTGGGGGAGGAGGCGGAGGAGTAGTCGATAGGAGGTAGATCGGAGCCTGTTGCTGGTAGTATCGTCGGAGAGGGGGCGTTCGAGCCGTCGAACCAAGCGATCCTTGTGCTGTCCTGCTCCGGCGACGACGACGACGACGACGACTCTCCCTCCGCTTCTCTCCTCCTCGCAAACTCCGCCAACATGCTCATCGGGTAGTGCGATGTCTCGTCCACCAGCTCTCCCTTCCAAGTGACCCGTATGCCGCACGAACCACCTTCTCTGAAGATCCCGACTGAGGGAGCTCGATCAGGATTGACGGGAGGAGAGAGTCGCTTCCTCTCGTTCGGAACGACCAACGCTCGGTCGGAATCCTTGAGCCAGAGGAAAGGGAAGCTGGTGGAGGGTGGTATTCCAAAATCGGGAGCGGAGATTTCGACGGAGTGGGGGCGGACGAGGACTTCGATTCCAGCTTTGGGAGGGACGGCGCGAGACCAGGTCGAAGGTGTCTGAGGAACGTCTCGGAAGGCGGGTATGATGTGTCGCCAGCGCGAAGGAGTGAGGGTGTCGAGATTTAGAGGGAAGGAATCTTGAAGGGGGATGGAGTTCGAGGGTCGAGAGCCAAAAGTGGGAAAAGTGGGACGAAGAGGAGGGGACCTCGAGTTGGGCGGGAGGTGCGAATGAGGAGGAGGAACGGAAGATCGAGGGTAGGCTGTTGGGGGAGTAAAGTATCTGGACGTGGAAGATGTCGTCCGAGGTCTTGCTGATGACGAAGAACGAGAAGAAGGAGGAGGTGGTGATGGTTCTTGAGTCCAACGGAAGACGGGTTTGGGGTTGGGAGCAGCGGGTGTCGTTGATTCCTCCGAATCAGGTTTCGAGGGTCCAGCTTCGGATCTGAGGAGATGAAGAAAGCAAGCGGAAGAGTACAGGTTAGCTTCTGCGTTGTCCAATCGAGGGCGAAAGCTCAGAGTAAGGGCGAAGGGAAGGAAGAGAACGAACGAGGTCGACGTCGAGCTCAACTCCCTTCTTCCTTCCCTTCCTTCTCCTCCAGCTACAAAGACGACCCTCCCAGAGCTCCCAGCGAGCCTTCCATTCCTAGATCCGAGCTTGGTATCCATCCGACTCCATCTTGGACGACATATAGCTTGAAGTCGAGTCGAGGAAGCTGAGATCATGGCCGTGAAGGGGAAGGAAGGAGGGGACAGCTCGAGTCGAAAAAAAGAGCTCGAGCTCACCTCACCTCTCCTCCCCTCCAACTTCGACCACCCTTCCTCCTTCCTTCTTTCTCCTCCTTATGGACGACATCTTTTCACTCTACGAGACAGCTCGCGCGCTCGTCATCACGCTAAGGCGGGAGAACAAGAAACTTCGCGAACGAAACGAGCAGCTTCTTCACATCGGATCCCAGTCCTACCGAGCTCTTCAACTTCAACAGGAGTCCCTCAACCCAGCAGGAATTTGGATCGCGGACACCGACGAGGATACGATGAAGGAGGTCCAGCGAAGTGCGAAGACGCCCATTGGCAGTGGAGGTGGAAGGGTCTGGGTGTGGAAGAAGGTGAGAGGTCTCGTCCTTCATCTTCATCTCTCCTTTGACTGATCTTTCCTCTCCTCCCGGAATCTGTCCCCTCAAGGTTCGAAGGTTTCCACGCCACGGTCAAGATCGGATCCCCAACTTCATGTCCCACCCGCAGGCTCAGCGATACCGTAACTTCAAACCCTTCGAAAAGCAGTTCCCCCTCGAGGTCTTTGAGAGAATCATCCGGTTCGGAGGCCCTCCCCTTCTCGCTGCCACTTCCCTAGCCAGTCGAGCTTGCTTCGACATCTTCACACCGACGCTGTATCGGTCTGTCAAGCTCGAGAGCTTCACGGCTTTTCACATATTCATGAAGAAGGAGGTGAGTTGAGCACTCGGAGAGCTCAGCTCGACTTGCGTTTCCCAGCTGACAGTCTCTTTCCCTCGTCTTCTTCCAGCCTCCTTCACCATGCACACCCCTTCTTTCGCGTCTCTCTATCAACAACGTTCGATTCCTCGAGATCAACTCCGCCTACATCTGGTACTTGCCCCTATCTCCGTCGAGCCTCGCCGCCTACGACCCCCTTCATCTCGACCGTCTCACCATCTTCGTTCACGGAGATCCGGAGGAAGAGGAGAGGGACGAGAGCGACGACGAAGAAGAGGGAGAGGATCCGATCCTCAAGATACATCCATTCGACCTCGGCTTCCTCCAACTTTGCAATCCCACCGAGCTCGTCCTTCACGTCAACGACGCGACCTCGATCTTGGATCCCGTCTTTCGCCTATCCACCGACGTCGCCTTATGCATTTCCGGCTGGTCTCGACTTCGGAGCGTTATCTTCGTCGACCTGGATGTCATCTGGAACAACCAAGGCGAGATACAAGACGGGAATGCCCTCGTCGACGACTCGATCCGCTTCTGCTTCCTCGGTCTTGGAGGCCAAGTCCCTACCGCTTCATCGGACATCTCTCTCCTCTGGGACGTATCGAATCAGACGATGGATGTTCCCTCGATCAACGGAAAGAGCCTCGTCGACCTCGTCGTCAAGAGGGATCGAACTCTCTTCCAACCCTCCATCACCTCCGCAACGATCCTAGTCGGAGGGCAGGAGCAGGTCGACAAGCTCGAGGAGATCATGGCTGGATACGAGGACGGAGAGCTACCTACGAACCTCAAGATCGGCCTCGGAAATCAGGACTACGGGCACGACGAGATCGACCTTTAGAGGGAGAAGGGCGTCGGATCGTTGGTCGGCGTCGGACTTCTCACCCTCCCCTCCCTCTTCCTCCTCCCAACCTACTTCGTCGACTCTCACCTCCCTTACTCCCATCCTCTCCAATCAACCCGCCACCAGCTTCTCTCTCTCCTCGTCGGCGTCGTCGCTCCCTCCCTCGGAAGTCCTCCCCCTACATTGTCCCTTCTCGTCCGTCTCCTCACCTCTACACAGGTGCCATGGACGGTTTAGTATACTTACTTTAGTCTCTAGTCATCCTTTCACTTGCCCGTCGGACTCTAGTTTTCTCCTTCTCTCGTCTCTCTTCGCTCTCGTTTGCCTTTCTCTTTTCGCTCGTCGCGTCTCGCAGATTTACCCCATTGAACCTCATACCCCTTCCACTTCCGTACCATTTTTTGAAGGTCTCGTTCGTCCTTGAAGTCCATACCTACTTCATCATATCCATCTCGCTCAAAAAAACTACCCTTCTTCTTCGTCTCAACGCGTCGCGTCCTCCTTCGTCCTTTCCTTTTGAAACCTCTCCCCTCGCTTTTTGTCTCGATATCCCTTTTCTTTGCTCATCCTCAACATTCTTCCAATCAGGCTAACTTTTCTTCGACTTCCACTCAGCTTATCGAGATGGGGTCGCTCGCCTGCACGTCGAGTTTTTGATCCGAGCTCGGTTTCGAAAAGACGGACGTGCGACCTTTCCCGTCGGCTTCTACTTTCTCTCGTCTTCACCATGAGAGTCAGATCTCCCAGTCAAGCGTAAAAACTACAACAATAAGCATCGCTTCTACCACTCGTTAAGCAACCAAACGACCTATCCAAAAACGGTCACCCACTGTAAATCGAAACCGCTGCAAACTGCAAACGAAAACTTACTTCTTCTCCCTCCCCGCCACCATCTCCTCCCCCTTCAAATCCATAAACCAACTCTCCCTCCCTCCTCCCTCTTGGCCTTCCTTCCTCTCAACCACCCACCTATCCCTCCTAAAGATCCTCACCTCCTCCTCCCCATCATCTTCCCCTCCCTCCCACTCCCACTCCCTTCTCGGTCCCTTCCTCATCAACCTCTGCATCAGCTTCAGCCCCGCAGCTACCAACCCAGCATCCTTCGTGAGAGGCAAGGTGTCCCTCCACGACGGCGAATAGTTCACCGCGATGATTTCAGGGAGGGGCCGACGGGAGGAGGAGGAGGGAGCGATGGAGTGCCATAGTTTTAGGATCCGAGCTGAGGAGGGGGAGAGGGAGATGACGGGGAGGGGGGGACCGGCGTTTAGGAGGAAAGAGGAAGAGGGCGGTGGGCGATGGGAGATGGACGTTTCGACGAGGGAGGTGAAGGTTTCGGGTTGGAGGTGATAGAGCGTCAAGGCGGAGGCGAAGGTGTCGATGAAGTTCATGGGAGTAGGGGTGGTGTTGATAACGAGTTCGTACTGAGGTGGGGAAGGAAGGTGGCTTGAGTCGAGAAGAAGAAAGGAGGAGGAAGGGAGGGAGGAAGGTGAGCGAAAGTCGGACAGCGTCGAAGAAAAAAGCAAACGAACGAGAGAGCGAGGAGGACTCGAACTTACAGCAGGTCCGTCTCGAGCAAGCTCTCGGATCCGACCTCCATCTTAGGCAGCTTCTCATCCGTCCAAACACCTCCCAGAACGCCCACCAACCTCCTCATCGCCTCCTCTCTCGTCTCTCCCTCCCTCCTCTTCAACCCCTTCGCAACCGTGATCATCCCGTCGACCTCCAACTTCTTCAGTGCGATCGAAGGATTGGATCTGATGACGTTTAAATTGAACCTGGAGACCTTCATCTCCTCCGAGTACAACGAACGACGCGGAACGTCGACCGATTTCGACGCGACGACGACCTTGATCTCCTCAGCCGCCTTCTTCTTCTCCTCCTCGACCCTCTTCGCCTCCTTCACCTGCTCCGCCAAGAAAGCCAGAGTCACCTCGAACTCCTTCTTCTTCGTCGTCATCGTCCTCTTCTCCGCCGAGCAGATCTCAATCCAGAGCGAATCCTCCTCGACGACCTCCCTTGCTTCCGGCGTGACGGCGGCGACTCCGTTGGAGGGAGGGTCCAGATCGAGTCTCTTCCTCCCAGAGACAGGATCGAGGAGAGTAGGATCGCAGTCCTCGAGCCAAGCGGTAGGGAAGGACGTCTTCGAGGGGATCTTGTACGTCGTCGGCGAGGAAACGAGGACCTTCCAGGGTTCCGACGTGATTTCCAGATCCGGATGGGAAGCGAGGAGACCGAGACGACGTTGATCCTCGAGGTAGGCGGAGTCGGTGAAGGACTCGGAGTCGGGGGTGGTAGTGGCGGCGGCGAGGGGGGAGAGGACTTCCGACCAGGCTGCGTCTCGAGAGAGGGAGAAGGAGGAGGAGGAGGAGGAAGACGACGACGAGGATCCTCCTGGGACGATCCCTCCTTCGAAGGATGGATATACGATTTCTTGTTGACCTTTCCGACGACGAACCTCGTGGAAGAAGCGACTCTCCTGTTGGCCGAGGAGGTAGGTGCTGGTCGTTTCGTCTCCGAGGAGGACGTCCGCGACTTGGGCGGGAGGGCGAGGAGGGCCGAGGAATTTTGTTCGATCGATCTCGGATTGGGGTGTTTGTCGATTGGATGGTATGGCGGAGATATATCGAGAGGGAGTAGAGCTCCAGGAACGTGCTGGTGGTGGGTTCCGAACGACGACGTGAGGCTCCTCGGGTTTGAGGTGTTCGAACCGGCGTTGAATCTGAGCGAGGATGTCGGATTCGGGAGGGATGGGTGCGGATTTGCGAGATTGTGAGGTTTCGATGGAGAGTTGGGTGGTGGTAGGAGGAGCGGAGAGGAAGGTTGGGATGAGAGGAGCGATGTGGTAGTCGAGGTTCTCGAGACGCGTTTTGCGAAGGAAAGTGGAGGAGGCGACGGAAACGATGTGTTGGGGAGGTGGAGAAGGCTCTGGAGGAGGTGCCTGTTCCGGCCTCCACTGGGTCTCCGGGTTCGAGGTCGTGCTGGGACGCGTCGTCGGTTCGATCTCCGTTGACTCGCTCGACTCCTCTTCCTCCTTCTCCTCCTCCTCCTGTTTCCGACGACCGTTGAAGCGAGGTGGATGGGACTCTTCTGCATGGAGAGATGTCGGTGGTGGGATGTAAGCTGGTGGTGATGGAGGTGGGGGAGGACGGGGTGGCGGTTGAAGAAGCTCGAAGTCGGAGGGCTCGAGGAGGTCGAAGACGTTGAACACCTTCGGTGGTGATGGCTGCTTCGGTAACGTTGAGAAGTTCTCTGGAGGGACCGACGGTGCTGGATTTGAAGGAGGGGGAACCCGTTTGGGTATCGACTTGAGTGAGGGCGGTGGACTGGAGGGGAGAGCAGCGGTAGGAGGAGGACGACGAGTTGAGAGAGGGACGGATCTTCCTTCAGACGGAAGAGGTTTGTATCGGGGACGTTTGCGAGTGGGGTTGGGGTTGACGACTGGTGAAGGGGCCAACGGCTGAGATATTCTACATGAGCGACCACAGAACCAAAGCGAAGATGGCGAGAAAAAAAAAAGGTCAGCCCTTGAGCCTCGTCCGTTGTGCTCTCACTTTCCTCGCGACGCTCTCGTTCAGTGTTGCCGACATAACTCCAAGCCCACGACAAAGACTTCAAACTCACGACAAGTCTTTCAACCAAGGCTCGATATCTGTGACGGATAGCGAACGAGAGGCGACGTCTGACGACTTCTCGTCGTCTGTCCTTTTGAATCTCGAGGTCGAGGATGCACTGTCGTCTTGATGGACCGAGCGAGACTGCTGTTCGGAGTGTGCCGGACTACAACGAACGGATCGTCAGCTCGATGTTTCCTTCTGCGAAGCTTAAGAAAGGTAGAAGCTGCAGTAGCACTTACGAGCTGTTGGAGGAAGAAGGAGTCGAGGAAGCCTGAAGCTCGTGAGCTCCCGGTCGAAGCGACGAAGATGGAGGTACGGACCTGGACAGAGGCAAGGAAAACAGGAAGAAAAGCGGAGAGTCAATACTGGTGACCTTCTTGCACTGGATTTCAGCCTCGGAAAGGGAGATGAACGCTGAGGTCGAGCTGGAGAGAAGTCAAAGAAAACTCACGAGCTCAACCTCCTTCCTCCTTCCTCCCATCCTCCAGAGACGACTCTAGCTCTCCCTCCTCCTCCTGTCCCAAACGAAGTTGACGAGACCGAGCACGAAGGTGAAGCAGGCTTGAGAGTATGCCCTAGCAGTGATCCTAGTGAACGAGGGACCATGGGAGTTGAGATCAAGACCGAAAAACGAGGAAAGAAAGCGGACCTCCTCGAAAACGTCGTGAGCTTCCCTCCTTCCCTCGCTGGCTGCCTTCAAACGTCCATCATCTCAAATCTCAACAAAAAGCCATCAGCATCTATGGCTGAACCCTCCTCTTCTCGGACTTCTGCCTTCCCTGGACTTCCTTCTTCCTCCTCCTCGCACTCGCTCGTTGCCGAAGAGTACGAGCTCAACTCCCCTCCTCCTCCTCCTCACTCTGCTCCTCTCCCTCCTTCACGTCGTCCCTCCCAAAATCGCACTCACTCCCACAACGCTCGATCAAGAGGATTCTCCATCCACTCCCTCTCCTCCCATCCCAACTCTCTTCTCTTCAACGACTTCGGATCAAGTCCTGTGCATCGAAGATCGCACCTCCCAAACCCAAAGGTCAACTTCACAGAGGAGGACGACGAGGGAGAAGACGCCAGGATGAGGCGGAGATCCAACAACATCCTCAGCAGCTTGGGAGCCGAGGATGACAGTACGTGGGAGATCGCGAGAAGCATGAAGTCGAGTTGGAGGAGGAAGGTCTTTCTGTTGATGGAGGTGAGTTTGGGTTGAGCTCGTTCGATTCGTTATTTGGGCCTCGTCGTCGCTGCTGGCATCCGCCTCGTCCTATTGTAGACTTCAGAAGCTGATCTCGGACTCGTTTTGACTTCAACTAGGAACCCAAAAGCTCAGAAGAAGCATTCATGGTCCATTGGAGTGTGACGTTCTTGATCCTCTTCTCGTGAGCTCGACCTCGACTCGCTTCCTTCCCTCCCCGTCGTCGTCCGCTTCGAGAGATCGAACTCATCGTGTTCTCTTCTTTCACTTCACGCAGAGCTCTGTTGACGGTGATATCAACCCTGCCAGGCTATCACTCAGTTCCCGTTCTGGCTCGAGTTCTCTTCGGACTCGACACCACTATCGTCGTTCTCTTCACGTTGGAAGTGCGTTGTTTTCACCTGACTCCTCGCACGCTCGTCTCGAAACTGACTCCTTAATCTTTCACCTCTACAGTACTTTACACGAGTGAGTGTCCAGCCCTACCTTGTCGGAGACTCAACTCCTTTACTGACCTCTTTCGTCGTCCTCTTCAGCTCATCGGACACTCGGACTCGAGAAAACAACTCTTCGCCCATGCCACTTCCTTCCTCGCCGTTATCGACTTCCTCTCCGTCTTCCCCTACTATCTCGAGATCATGCTTCACGATGACACAGTCAGTTCCATCCTCTCTTCTTCCTCTCCTTTTCCTCCTTCCCCGCCGAACGCGTCGCTGACTTCGACCTCTCCCTTTCTCTCCTCTTTCCTCAGAGCGTCATGTTCAGATTCTCCATTCTCCGTACCTTCAGGCTGCTTCGAGTCTTCCGAGCTTTCCGTTACTCCAACACCGTCATCCTCACCATCGAAGTCATGCGAATCTCGATCAAGCTTTCTCAGGACGCTCTGCTGGCGTGAGTTCGAGTCTCGTCCTCGTTCCGACGTCTCCTTCGAACAGTGACTGATTCTTCTTGTTTTACTCTCTCAGCCTTGCTTTCTTCATCGTCATGGTCATGATTGTCTTCTCGACGTGAGTCTCTTTTCCACTTTCTCGTCGCTTTCGAACGTGCGACCCTCCACTGATTCGCTTCTGTTCTTCCTCCGTTCAGCTTGATCTACTTTGCCGAACGAGGATCCTGGGACGACGTGTTGCAGACCTTCGTCAACGCTGATGGTGACCCAACGAGTTTTGGTGAGCTCTACCTCGTTCTTCGACGGTCGTTTCGAATCCTCTCAACTGATCACTCGACGCGTCGTTTCTTTCTCTGCCATCTTATCCAGGCTCGATCCCAGCAGCAGCTTGGTTCGTCCTCCCCTTCTTTTCGTATTTCATACTCTTGAGGTGTAACCGTGAAGCTGATATCATCCAAATCGCCTCTCTTTCTTCTTCTGCAGGTTCGTTCTCGTCACGATCACCACCGTTCGTCGTCCCTCTCCACTATCTCCTCCCACCCTCCACCACATTCCACCCTTCGCTAACTCTCCTTTCGTCTCGTCTCAATTTCTAACCCAAATCCAGGTTGGCTACGGAGAAATCACGCCTCGCTCGACCCTCGGTCGTCTCGTCACCATCCCTCTTCTCGTCTTCGGACTCCTCCTCATCGCTCTGCCTTCCTTCGTACTAGGGAGGAACTTCTCGAGCGTTTGGGAGGCGGTGAGGCATTCGGAGTTTGATCAGGTTCGTCGTTTCTCCTCTTTCCCTCTCGTTCCCCAGAGTCGACGAGCCGCCGTTCCTTTTCCTCCCTCGCACCTCTCCCTCTCCAACTCTTCACTCTTCTCATACTAACAACCCCTCCCTTCCCTCCTTCCCCCGTATATTCAGACGAACCTCTTCCACCTCCCCGGCGCCGACCCCTCCACCCTCTCCCCTTCCTCCCCCAACTCCCCTCGTCTCTCCCAAGAGAATCAAAACCTCCTCCCGCTCCCAACCACCACAACCAACAACAACAACCTCACCGCCTCGAGTTCCCGCAAAACTTCTCACGAGGGCGGCAGAGCGGTTTCGCCTTCCTCCCTTGAAGCAGCCAACAACGGGAACGGCGGAATCGGACTGAGGACGCTACCGATGGGGTCGCCGGTCGCTTCGACGAATCTGCATGGACTGAGGATGGATAGGAGAGATCCGAGTGGACCTAGTGGGGAGAGAGGGGAGAGTAGGGATTTGTCCAATTTGAAGGTGAGCTTCGTTCGTTCGTTCGTCGTTGAAACGAAACGCGTCGAGCTCGTTTCGTTCTCCTCCATCCTCGCCCTCATCTCCTCTCCCTCTCCCCCCAAAAAGAAACAGGTGAAGTTCTGTGCTGACTTCTGCTTCTTCCTCTTTCAACCCAGCTCGCCCGCAACCAAGAAGCGCTCTCCTCTCAGATCGACTCCCTCAGGGAAGTCGTCGAGGCCCAAGGGAGGTTGGTTGCTCAACTCCTGGCGGCGTTGAGCGAGAACACCAACGCGAAGGCTGGAAGGAGGTCAGAAGGGGATTTGTTTGGGGATTTAGGTGGAGAGGGGAAGGGTGGGAAGGGTGGGAGTGCGAGTGAGAAGAGGAAGGGGAAGGAGAGGGAACGGGATGGGGATGGGGATGGAGATTTAGCATGAGCTTCGGGACATGTGTTGAAGCTGGCTTGGGGTTGGGAAAAGCTGAGGGAGAAGGACGAGGACGTGGAGGAACGGAGGAGGAGGAAGGTCCGAGACGCGTCGCGTCGCCTCTCATCTCATCTCATCCTTCGTCCTAGATTCCGATCATCAAAGATCCACGAACACAAAATCTAGATCTGCTTCGACCGTGTCGAGCAAACTCCCTCAAGGCTCTCTACAAACGAGCAAAGAAGAAACCGAGATCTCCTCGCGACGCGGGTCGTTTGGTTCCTTTCCCTCTTTTTTCTCTCGTCCTCCAGGCCTGATTCTTCTGGAACTTGACTTACTTGATCGTCAGGGCTGAAAAAAGAAAAAGGCGGCAGCGAACGAGTCGATCTCCGAGGAAACGCTTCGTCTCTCGGATTGGCAGGCCCTTGAAAAATCTTCAAGTAGGAAAAGGAAGCTCAAGAAGGGAGAAGAACAAGCAAAGCAAGACGCTGATGACGGTGGGGACGGGGGAGGAGGAGGCCCGTCTCTCCGTTGAGGAAAACAAAAAAGAAGGAGAAGACGAGGAGGGGAGGAACCAAACTGACTGGGCCTGTCTCTCTCTTGCCGACTTCCATCTCCCATCTCCCATCTTCCTTTCATCTCTCTCTCTACAAACAACAACAACAACAACAACAACACAACAAATCCATACTCGTACGTCCCTCTCTCGATCCCTTGCCATCTCTTGTATTTCTTCATATGTTAGAACGTTCTCTTGCGACGCCTCTCTCCACAAACTGAAGCTGCTGATCTTCCTCCATCTTCCGGCGGCTCCTCCTTTCTCCTCTCCTCCTTCTCCTCCTTCCTTCCCTCCCAACCCCCACCCTTATCTCTTCTCATCCACCACCTCTAGAAAGATCATGTCCGTCAGCGCTCCTGGACTTCAAAGAAGGAGGTCATCTCTCGTGAGTCCAACGTCTTCCCTGAGAACGAACAAACGAGGGGAGGAGAGATGGGATGGATGGGCTCCTCCTCGCTCCTCCTCCCTTCTTTGGTTTCGATTCGCATTCGCATTCGGACCGACATCATCCCTTGCTTCTGACTGACTCTGGTTGTTGTTGTTGTTTAATGGGGGATCTAAGGTCGGTGCTGTTATCGATGTTGAAGCGATTGGGAAACCTTCGCCCAAGCCTAGGATGCACAAGAGGAGTTTGACAGGTCAGCTTCGAGGGAGGAGAGAGGACGGAAGCGGTCAGCTTGAGACGCTCGCTGATGCTTTTTGGGTTGGTTTCATCTTTTGTTGGGACTGATTAGGAAACTACGAGGTGAGTAGTTACTTAACGAGAGAAGGAAAAAAAATCTGCTCGAGGAGAAGGAGAGCAAAGAAGACGAACCAATCAACCTGACCCTTCCCTCCCATCTCCCCTCCTTCCCTCTCCCTCTCTTCCTCCCCTCCCACCCCACCCCCACTCCACCCTCTACTCCTCGTCCACAGCCTCTCAACGCCAAAGGCGAGAAGCACTGGCCTCTCGGAGACGAAAAAGTCTGGACGGAAGCTCTCAAAGCGGACGCGGATCTCTCGGTCCCGTCCATCCAGAAATCCATCGTTCACAACCTCACCACCACCCTCGCCAGGCAGGCTTACAACCTCGTGGGAGCGGATCTGGAAGCGTACCAGGCGACGGCGCTTTCGGCTAGGGATACTTTGGTGAGTGCGTGCGCCGGAAAGAAGAAGGGGAGGAGGAGATGAGGAGATGGGAGGGGAGATGGGAAGCGAGTTTGAGCTGATTTGGGTTTCGGTGGTGTTGTTTCTTGACGATTGTAGATCAGGAACTGGAACTTGACAACTTCGTACCATTCGTCCAAGAGCCCCAAGAGGATTTACTACTTGTTCGTGCTCGCTTCGCTTCCTCTCCTGGCTCCCTCCCCCATCTCCCTTTCATCTCTCTCGTCCTTCCTCCTCCCCGTCATCTCTCCTCGCTCGAGCTCACCGCCCCCCTTTCTCCCCTCTTCTCTCTCATCTCTCGTGTTCTGTTCTCTGCAGGTCCCTCGAGTTCCTCCTCGGTCGAGCCCTCGACAACGCTCTCCTCAACCTCGACATCAAGACCCAGTTCTCGGACGCCGTCCACGGGCTTGGGTTCCGATTGGAGGATTTGCTCGAGAACGAACGAGATGCTGGACTTGGGAACGGAGGATTGGGACGACTTGCTGCTTGCTGTGAGTCCCACGTTTTCCTGGTTGTACAGGGAGAGGAAGAAGAAGGGGAGGGAGGGAGAGACGAGAGAGCTGATCAAGTTTATTTCGTTTCGTTTCGTCCTCAGACGTTGACGCTTTCGCCACTCTCGAGCTTCCTGGATGGGGTTACGGACTTCGATACCAGTTTGGAATCTTCAAGCAGTACCTCGATCAGAACGGAGCTCAGTTGGAGGCACCTGATCCTTGGCTCGACAACCAGGTTCGTCTTCGCATCTCCTCTCCCTCTTCTTTCCTTCCTTCCTCGAGCTCGACCTCTCTGTCGTCTTTCCTTCCACTCCCGAACTACAAACTGATCTGGTCGTTTCTCTTTCTTTCTGTCGCCGTCGACCTTTCAGAACGCCTGGGAGATCCCTCGACTCGACGTGACCGTTCGAGTGAGATTCTACGGAGAGGCTGAGCGAGTTGGTGGAGCTAAAGGGAAGGCTGTTTGGAAGGTGAGCTTGAACTCCTTCTTACTTTCCTCGTCAATGTCGCTGCTGACTTGTTTGGTTCTTGCTTGCGTTCGAGCGACCAGGGAGGACAAGAGGTTCTCGCCGTCGCGTGAGCTTTCCCTCTCCCTCTTTTTCTTTCCGTTCTCCCCTCGAGCTGACTCAATCGTTCTGCTGCTTTGGTTCTGGATAGCTACGACGTTCCAATCCCTGGGCACGGAACTCGAAACACCAGTAACATCAGGTTCTGGGTGAGTCCTGAGCTCGAGCTTCAGCTTTAAGACGACGAAGCTGACCTGGCCCTTCTTCGTTTTCGATGATTGAACGAACAGAGCGCCAAACCCATCTCCGGATTCGATCTTCGATCCTTCGACGCTGGAGACTACCAGGCTTCCGTTGAGGCTTCCCAGTCCGCTGAGACCATCACCCGTGTCTTGTATCCGAACGACAACAACGTGAGTGTCTCGTCTTTCCTTTCTTTGTTCGAAGCTCGAACTCGAACTCGAACTGACGGCTTTCTTCTTCTTCATCATCTCTTCTTCTTCTACAGGACGCCGGAAAGGAGCTTCGACTCAAGCAGCAATACTTCTGGACCGCGGCCTCGCTGTCCGACATCCTTCGACGGTTCAGGAAGCTCGACAAGCCTTGGGTGGAGCTTTCGGATTTCATCGCTATTCAGTTGAACGATACTCATCCTACGGTGAGTGAGGGGAGAAATGATTGGGAGGGAGGGCTAGGAGAGGCCCGACGCGTCGCTGACCTTCGGTTTGCTTTTCTGAACAGCTCGCCATCCCTGAGTTGGTTCGAATCCTCGTTGACGAGGAGGATGTCGACTTCGATACTGCTTGGGGAATCACTCAGAAGGTGTAAGTACTCGATTCACACTGAGCTCGAGAGGGTCGAGACGTTTCGAGCGCTGACTTTTTCGACTTCGTTTTGGCGATCTAGCTTCTCCTACACCAACCACACCGTTCTTCCCGAGGCTTTGGAGAAGTGGGGAGTTCCTCTCATGAGCAACTTGCTTCCCAGGATCATGCAGGTTCGTCCTCTCGCTCCCTTTTCGACACACCCGACGCTTTCCCTTTTCTCGGTCGGCGCGTTGTCTGACATCGCTTCGTCTCTCCCCTTCTCGTTCTCCTTCCGCACAGATCATCTTCGACCTCAACCACGACTTCATGGTCGTCGTCGACAAGATCTACCCTGGAGATCTCGGCAAGATGGAGCGAATGTCCCTCATCCAGGAGGGCTACCCTCAGTCCGTCCGAATGGCCAACCTCGCCGTCGTCGGATCCCACAAGGTCAACGGAGTCGCTGCTCTTCACTCGGAGCTCGTTCAGTCCCAGCTGTTCCCTGATTTCGTGGAGCTCTTCGGACGAGACAAGTTCACCAACGTCACCAACGGAATCGCTCCTCGACGATGGCTCAACCAGTGCAACCCTGAGCTTTCGCAGCTTATCACCAAGACGCTTGGGTCGGCCGATTGGTTGAAGCATCTTGATTTGCTCAAGTGAGTTTACGTCCTTGCTTCTGATATCTTTGATTCGAGTCGGAAGGAGAGTCGAGCTCGAGCGCTGACCGCGTCCCTTTGCCTTTTCGTTTTCTCCCTCGCAGGGGTCTTCTCCCTCACGCCACGGAGCCCAAGTTCAGGAAGGAGTGGGAGGAGATCAAGACTCGAAACAAGGCTCGACTCGCTCATCTCGTCCACACCGAGTTGGGCGTTGTCATCCCCACCCACGCTTGCTTCGACGTTCAGATCAAGAGGTTCGTTTTCGACGCGTCTCTCCTCCTTCTTCTTCTTCTTCCTCTCTCGCTCGAAGCTGATACATCTTTCTTGCTTTTTTCTTTTGGTAGGTTGCACGAGTACAAGCGACAGCAGATGAACATCTACTCGGTCATCCATCGATACCTCACCCTCAAGGGAATGTCCCCCGCGGAGAGGAAGAAGTGCAACCCTCACGTCGCCGTCTTCGCTGGGAAATCTGCTCCTGGTTACTTCATTGCCAAGGTGAGCTCTCTTTTCATGTCCTACTGCTGCTTGACCGAGGACAGAACGAGGAGTTTGAACGAAAGGAAGCTGAACTGACGCGTCTCGTTCTCTTTCTTTTTTCGATTCGCCTTTGCAGCTCATCATCCGACTCATCTCGTCGGTTCAGAAGCTCGTCAACGCTGATAAGGATGTTGGAGATTACCTCAAGGTAAGAATCTCTTCCTCCGTCCTCTTGAACGCTCGACTCGACATGTCGACTCGAACTCGTCGCTGACTTGATCGTCTCGTCTCACTTCTTCGCAGGTCGTCTTCATCCCCGATTACTCGGTCTCCCTCGCTGAGGTCATCATCCCTGCTGCCGACGTCAGTGTTCAGATCTCGACTGCCGGAACCGAGGCTTCGGGAACTTCGAACATGAAGCTTTCGTTGAACGGAGCGTTGATGCTGGGAACTGTCGATGGAGCGTGAGTTTCTGCTCTCTTCTTCTCCCTCGAAGACTGGGCTGAACTGACTGGTCGTCCTTTTCTTTCTATCTGCGTCGTACAGCAACATCGAGATCGCCGAGAGTTCGTCCTGCATCCCTCTCTCCTCTCCTGTCTTTCCACCTCTCTTCTCACCCACTGATTCACCTCTTCTTCCTGCCTTTTCTTTATCTCTACAGAGGTCGGAGAGGAGAACGTCTTCTTCTTCGGATTCCTCACCCCCGACGTCGAGGCTCAACGACGAGAGAACCTCTTCCACCCCGTCCCCGTCGAGAAGAAGTCCCCCGCTCTCGCCGCCGTCTTCAAGGCTATCGAGAGTGGCATGTTCGGAGACTACCACGTCTTTGCTCCTCTCATTGAGAGTGTCACCCAGCATGGTGATGTGAGTCGACTTACTTCCTCTAGTCGAGTTCGAGTTCGTTCACTGACGAAACGACTTTGACGCGTCCTTCCCTCTCCTTTCCTCGTTCTCTCTTTCTTGATACAGAACTACCTTGTGTAAGCTCATCTTCCAACTCTACCTCGACCGTCTTCTTCTTCCCCTCAAAGCTGACCTCGTCCTTTCTTCCTCGACTCCTTTCCTCAGCGCCGACGACTTCGAGTCCTACCTCGACGCCCAAGCCCTCCTCGACGAGACCTTCAAGGACCGAGAGTCGTGGATCACCAAGTCCATCACCACCGTCGCCAACATGGGATTCTTCTCGTCCGATCGAGCCGTTGCTAGTGCGTTCTTCTCCTCTCTCCTTTCCTGTCCTTCCGTTCGTTCGTTCGTCGTCGACGCGTGAGGCTGATGCTCTTCCTTTTCCTTCCGTTCAGCCTACTGCGAGGAGATCTGGAACGTCGAGCCTCTCCGGGTCCCCGATTCTTACAAGGGTTAAACTTAGATGGAATTTGTCGTCGTCGCGTCGTCTCGGTTCTCGCTCTTTTCTCCATCTCTCGTTTTTCTTTTTGCTCTCTCTCTCTCTCTCTCTCTCTCTCTCTCTCTCTCTTTCTCGTTCAAACATACATGCTTGCTTCTCGTCTCGAATCAGCCCCTTTCTCCATCGATCAAACTCGTCGGGCAATGAAGTTGCCTCTCGTACTTTGGAAGTCGAAGGGAAAGGACAGGCAGTTCGGGATTGTCCATGAGCGAGAAGAGGATAAAAACGCAACAGGGACGGCATAGATCGAGACAGGCCTAGAACATAGGCACAAGAGAGATACGGGACTGCGTCAGGACAAAAAAACGAATCCTAAAACCCTGAAAGAACGAAAGAACGAAATACCAAAAACAAAATGAAACGACGCGTCGAGACTCGAGCTGAAGAGAACGACGGGAGACAACTCGACCCCTTTTCAAGAACAGAGTCCCAGCGTAGCATATAAAACAACAAAGCTAGACCCTCTGCAGAAGCAAACACAAAACAAACCCAAATGAAACCCAAAGGGAACGACGCGTCGAGCTGATCAGGAGGAGAAAAGCGAGTCCGGGAGTCAGCTCTCATTTCTCCTCCTCCAGTCTCGTCAGCGCAAGAAAACTCGCCTTAGAAAACTGCCCTAGTGATCGAGCAACTGCCCGTACTGATCTCGCTCCTCGACTCGATCCAAGAAAGGCGAGGTTTCGTGACTCTCCTCGTCCGTGGCTGATCGGCGTCGTCGGAAGGGAAGAGCTGCCGTTCCCCAGTGACCCTCAGACCCTGAGATGGCTGCTGCTCCTCCACCGACGGGGGCGCTGGCTTGGGTGGGAACTCCTTGGTAGACGGGGGCGTTGGCGGTTGAAGTCGCTCCCGACATGGTCGCTGAGTTTGCAGTCTGGAGGGAGAAAAGGAAGAGAGGAGGAAAGCGATGGGTCAGATTTACGACCGGTGAGGTTTCGAGAAACTAAAAAATTGGAGGAGAAGAGACGTACCGCAGCTGTTCCCATCTGCGTGGCCGCGTTCGCTCCCGACGTCCCACCTCCAGCAGAGCCACCAGCGGCTCCTCCTCCGGCAGCACCACCGGCAGCACCAGCAGCAGCTCCAGCTCCAGCAGCGGCTCCGATTCCTATCCCCGTCAAAGCTCCCAAGATCAACCCCTTCGCAATCAGAACTCCCAACGTGACTGCGACGACTCCTCCCACGATCGATCCGACAGCTACACCAGCCTTCTGGCCTCCCGAAAGGCTTGAAGAGGCTTCGACGTTACCAGCAACAGCGACGTCGACGATGCTGGGTTCGGCTGAGGCGGAAGAGGGGGTGTCGATGGTCGGGGAGGGTGAGATGGGGAGGGAGGTGAGGACGAAGGAAGAGAAGACGACCGATTCCGAGTTGGTAGAAAGCAGGAGGGAAGTGAGGAGTACTGCCGATGCCGTAGGGGTTTCGGAGGGAGAGTCGATGGTCGAAGTGAGGGTGATGGGAGTGGAGAAGGTCTGAGTTGACGCGACGACCTGCGAGAGCGAGTTGGTGATCGAGACTTCCGAAACAACCTCAGAGACGGAGGTGATGAGGAAAATCGAGGATTCTGCTGTAGACGTTGAAGGCGTGAGCGTGGGAGGGACTTCGCTGTAGCTCGAAGAAGAAGGAAGCGATGAGAGATCTGGTCAGCTCCGAGACGTCAAATGAGGAGGAATGAGTTGCTCACGAAGAAGTGATGACGCTGGTGGGTACCCTGAGAATCAAAGGTAGAGTCAGACCCAGTCTTGAATGGAGAGATGGGAGGAAAAAGTGAACCCACGAGGAAGAAGTCTCAAGGGAAAGGGAGCTCGAAACGAACGAGGTTGATTCCGTCGACGAGATTGTTGCGGTTGAGCTGATCCTGGGAGAAGATATAAACTGAGTTAGATGAAGTGAGAAGAAGAAGAAGCAAAGAAACCTGACTGACGACTCGGAGGAAATGACCGATCTTGAGGTTACAGGGGGAGAGGAGGAGGAATCAGCTGTGAGACTTTGACGCGTCGAGACTTCCCTCCCTCCTTGTAACTCACGAGCTGGTGATCTCGATCGAAGTAGGTAAAGACGATGTGACGAAAGCAGAGGGTGCTGACGTTGACGTTGGCGAGATGGAGCTCGAGCTGCTCAAAGAAATCGAGGAGGAGACCGACGAGGTGCTGACCGAAGTCATCAATGTGGTAGACTGGCTTTGGCTGCTCGAACTCGAACTCGAACTCGAGCTCGTGATGGGAGGGACCGAGGAGGATCCCGAGGTAGTGCTGATAATAGTGGTGGTCGATATGGGGACCGCCCTGTGGGAAGATCGAGATCCGTCAGAATGCGACGAGACGAAATCGCAGACGCGACGAGAAAAAGGAGTGCGACGAAACGCAGGGAACTCACGAGGAAGTTGAGGTGATGATTGAAGAAGAGGATGAGGATGAGGATGAGGATGAGGATGAGGATGAGGATGAGGATGAGGATGAGGATGAGGATGAGGATGAGGATGAGGATGAGGATGAGGAGGACGAGGACGAAGACGAGATGGAGGACGAGGATGAGGAAGAGGACGTTATGGGAAAGCCATCGAAGATGGACGACGGTGGAGGATAGACTGAGCTGGAGCCAATGGGGTAAGAACTGGAGTTCGGGAACGTAATGCTGCAAGAGGAAAGATGGAGGTATCGCATCAGTTCGGTCTCCTGCATCAAAAGAAGGTGCTCACACAGGTGGTCGGTACATCCCCTCGTAAATCTAAGACAGCAACTTCAAACGCGTCAGTACTCCTTCGAAATGCGCCACGAGACGACGTGCGAACCTGAGCATCTGTTCCATCTGTGCTACAATCTCCAGGGGTAACGACAGCGTAATCGTTAAACTGGAAACCCGAAAAAGAGGAGTGTGAGTGGGATCGAAAACAGCGAACGAAATCGCGCAGGGGAAAACTGAAGGCAGCGTGGAACTCAATCTACTAACGCAATACTGAAGATGAAAGGATGAAAGACGAACAAATCAGCAGTTTTCGCACGGAGAGAGAGCGGGAGAACGGAAACGCACGCAAGACTTGGTCGCAGAAGAGTACGCGCCGTAGCGAAAAGCGGGAAATTCAGGCTCCATGTAGACATTGCATACCTGAAGGACACAGGAGTCTGGTGAGCAGCGGAGAGGTCAGCAGGATATCGCAACGGCGAGGACGAAAGACGAAGAGATCAACGCACAGGCGCCGGTGTAAGAAAGATCGGCAGCCGCGATGGAAAGTGAGCCACAGGAGTGAAATCCTGCGAAGGACGTCTTATCCGGTTCGAAGTATATCTACAGTATCTTCAGAAGAGAGGCTCAGAACCAGTCGGCAACGAAAAGAGGGGGAAGGAACGACTCACGTTTCGAGCGTCGTCGTCTCCTGCTTCGGCTAAGAAAGTGGACTCGTCGGGAGGACCCTCATTCGTGCACGCACAGGAGCCTTCTCGAGGGCTTGATACATGCGAGAAGGCGATGAGCTCGCCCTTGCAATCAGGGAGACTCAAGCCTGACGACAAGAGGAGAAGTTAGTTCGATTTTGAAGGCCTAGTTTATGTGATTCGGGACTCACATTCTACTATATCCTGGTAATAAATAAGCTCATATTCCGTGTACCCGACGGTAACAGATGGGCCCAGAGAAATGAACGGGGAGCCTGCGAAGAAGAGTGATGTCAACCAATCTTTGGTTCGTGCTTCGCTTGATTCGGAGGATTCAGCACTCACCAACAGGAGGAACATCGGGAGCCCTAAAGACCTGAGCCCATCCAGAGGGAAACACGAGAGAAATGGTGAAGAGGAGTAGAAGAGTGGTTGAGATCATCGTGGTTTGACTGGAGGAAGAGGAAGAGCAAAGAAGGGTAAGTTTTGGAAGGATTTCGGGAGTGAGACTGGCCAGTGTTCTTGGCATACGACGTACCTAGATCCATGAAGAGAGGTATGCACAGGATTTTCGATCTCTGAGAAGAAAACGAGCCGAGACGGCGAAGGGAAGGGGAGAGAGTAAGCAAAAGGAACGACGCGTCGACTCCCTCCTCGTCTTTCTCCACTCCTTCATATCGGGCACAAAGAGACCCGCCGAGGAACTGTCCTTCAAAAGAAGAACTCAGTTTGCTGGTTCCGCGAGGAAGAAAAGGAGAGACGGGAAGCGAGCGCTTTGGGAAAGAGGGTTCGTTGAGGAAGAGGCGTCTCGTCGGGTTGTTCGGGAGGAACAGCGCAAGTTGCGTAGACGATCGACAGGAAAGAAGATTTGCAACTCACGGGAACGGATAAGCATTCTTACGAGTGCTGTTCGAGCTGAGAAGGAAAGGAGAGATTGCGAAGTGAGCGGATGAGCTCGAGGGAGGGAGGAAGAGAAGGTTCGAAAAGAAGAGAGATAGAGAGCTCATCAAGGATTTCTACGAGATGTGTCCAGATCAATCGACTCATGGATATTGGATGGCTGGGCTCGAGGTATCTCGAGGTAAGCTCGGCTCAGGCCAGCAGCGAGGAAGAGAGGAAGGAAAGGGATGGAGGTGGGCTGAACAGCTGAGGAAAACGAAAGGAGGTCAAGAGAGTAGCTGCAAAGCTTCTCGTGAGCTCAAATTCGGGTAGGAGAAGATGAGGATTTGAGGGAGTTGTCAGACCTGAGATCGAGAGACCTGGGGGAGAAGGGAAGAGGAGGGTATCGATTAGCGAAGGGAGGAAGGAGGGGGTGAGCTCGAGCTCGAGCTGGAGAAGACCGATCGAAAACAGAGACGGCCACGACTCCTCGTCCCAAATATCGGACTGGGGAGTAACAGAGGAAGGAAGCTATATATTCGAACTCATAGATCTGACTTTGGTCGAGAAAGAGGAGGGAAGACTAGGCAGGACTAGACTGATCTTTCCATGGGTGAGCTCTTCTCCTCTCGACTCGAGTTTTCCTCCTTCCTCAGCACGAACGAGGTACGCAGGGATGTCGTACTCGGCGTGTAGATCATCCAACTTGCCAGCTTGAAGAGGGGTTCGTGTATAAAGGCTGACGAGAGAGGGAAGAGGGAGGGAAGGAGGCGAAGCGAAGGGACGACGGAGAAGTTGAAGGTCAACTCGAGCGAGCTCCTTCTTTGAGAGCAAAAAGGAGAGTGATTCTGCCTCCGACGCACGCTTTCTGAATCCTTGGAGAATTCTCAAAGAAAGTTTCAACTTCCCGCTTCTTGTAGACCCAAGGAAAGAAACTCCTCTCAAATCTCACCGGAAGAGGGCTGGCTGTAAAACGAAAAGGGAGGAAGTTCGTCGCGATCCCTTTCTCCCCTGCTCCTCCCTCCGCCCTTCCTTTCCCTCCCACTTTTTTTTTACTCTCTGTACCTCTCGAAACATGTATCTTATCTCTAGATCTAACTCCAGCACTCCTCACTCAACCTCCCCTCCACCTCCATCCCCTCGAGGTACGCCTTCGCCTCCCCCTCGGTCATCCCTCCCTCCGAAATCAAGCAGAACGACAGGGCGGCTTTGACGGCTCGGGGCATGGCGTTGCTCGATCTACGAACAAAAATATTAAGGACAAAGCAGAAGGGGGACGAGAGGGGAAGAGGGAGGGAGGGGGGGGGGGGGGGGGGGGGGGGAGTCAGTTCGACGCGTCTCCGATTTTGACGAGAGGACGAAGAGAATCGTTGATGTTTGGGAAGGGAAAGGATAAAAAAAGGATAGGATGAGATGGTTGGACTCACCCAGAGATGAAAACATGCCCCTTCCTGGTCACGATCTTCTCGTAAACGCTCTTCGAATCCTCCTTGATCAAGTGCTGGACGTAGATCTTGTCTTCCTGCTCGTTTCGCACAACAACGAAAAACCAGTCAGTCAACGGAGAACGAGGAAACGATCGTTTCTCAAAAAAAAAAACGAAGACGAGAACGGAGGGAAGGGCGGGAAGAGGAGGAGGAGGAGAAGAGGGAAGAGCGAAAAAAAAAAACGAACCTGATCCCTCGAAGCCGCAACCCTCAACGCAAACCTCCCCTCTTGCTCCTTCCCGATCCGTTCCCAGTCCTCCCGAAACAAGAAATCCTTGCTTAAAGATCGACAACCAAAGTAAAGGGTCGTATCTGTTTCCCGAAACGACACCCGAAACGAAAACGAGAGTCAGTTCCCCCGACCGACGCGACGACGAAAGAAACGAAAAACGCGATGCGACTGACCCGTCGCTCCCTCGAAAATCCTATGCTCCACGCAAGCTCTGAGGGGAGCTACGCCCGTTCCAGGTCCAACGAGGATGAGCGGCGTGGAAGGGGAGGAAGGGAGGGTGAGCGTTCCCGGGGTTACGTGGATGGGGATGGATGCGCCTGAGAGGGAGGGAGGGACGGACGAGAAACGAAAAAATCGAACGGAAAGGAGAAGAGACGCGTTAGGAAACTTGAACGGAAAGAGGAGAATTGAGAAGAAGAAGAAGAAGAAGAAGAAGAGGGGAGGGGAGCGGAGGAAACGAGGAAAACTCACCGATCTCGAGACCGCTCAACCAAGTCGAACACAGTCCCGTCCGGGGAGCCTTCAGCATAGCCGTCTTGTACGAGACCATGGCGATGCAGAGTTGGATGGATCCTGGGTGGGCCTGAGAAAAAACAATCGGAAAGCAAAAAATGAACGGGAGTCAGCGCGTCGTTTCGTTTTTCGTCGAACGATCCTCCTTCGCTCCTCGTTCCCCTCTCGTACTCCTCCGTCCTCAACATCTCTCCTTCGCCAGAAACGACGTGTCTCGTCCTCATCTCGGAAGAAATGAAGCGACGAATGCATGAACTCACTATCGAGCTCCCAGCAATCGAAAACTCCCTCCTCCGGATCCTGCCCAACACCTCCGGCAGGTACTCCAACGGGATCTTCACCCCTCTGAAATCAGCCAGCACCTCCAGGAGAGTCCTTCGAGGAGCAGAGACGTATTCGTAGAGGTCGTCCTGCGACCAACAACCAAGCCAAAATCGAGTCAGTTCTCGTTTTTGCTTCGACGCGTCTCCTCCTCCTCCCCCAACCTCCCTCGATTCGAACGAACGCAAGGATAAATCAACGGCGAACTCACCCCTCCTTGCTCCAGATGCAAAAACTCATCCAACCTCTCGATCTCCCTCTCGTCCGTCGTGAAACACCTCATCCACTGGAAGAAACTCCTCCTCGGCACCGCGCTCAGGTCAAGGTGGTCCCTCAGGAGCTCGAGGAGCGTCAAGGGGAGGTTCTGGTGCGGTTCGGCTTGGGTTCTCGAAGCTGGGTTGGGGTGATGAGAGTGGTGTGGAGTTGAGCTTGGTGAGAAGGAGGAGGAGGGCGTGAAGAGGAGCCGTTGCGTCGGAGGCGGGAGGTGAGGTTGCAACGCGAGGAACCGAGCGAGGGAGGCGGGCGAGTTGGAGGGGAGGAGTTGGAGGATGGAGCCTGGGGAGTAGCTGCGGGAAACGAAGTAGAATTGAGAACCTTGGTGAGTTGAGGGAAGAAGAGAGGAAGAGGGGAAAGAGAGAAAACGACGACGACGACGACGGGACGTACATCAACCCCTCCTGCGTCTTGATCTCCACGAACCTCACGTCCTGATTCCACCCTTCCTCCGTCATCCTCTCAAACTTTACCAACGTCCCCTTCAACCATCCTTCCTCTCCTCCTGCAGGCGTTCTCGTCCCAGATCCGAAGGGAGGAGTCGCGAGACCGGACTTTGTCGCCGAAGAAGTCGAATCCTTGTCGTCGATTTCCATGAGCAGTTCCTTCGAGAGACCTCGTTTCAAGATCGGTCCTCCTTCTCGATGGGAGGACTCGAGATCGAGTCCGTTGAGGGGCGAGGGAGGGAGAAGGGTGAGTTTGGACGTTGGAGGGAAGAGGTGCGTTGAAGGGAGCGGAGGAGGAGGAGGAGGGGAGGAGGAGGAGGAGGGGTAGTAGTAAGGAAGGAGATGAGCCGTGAGAGCTGAGAGGAAAGGTTGGAGGGTTACTTCCAGGCTGTTATGAAGTCAAGAAGCGAAAAGGGACCCGATCAGCAAATCTGGGAGGAGATCAGAGCGAAGAAAGAAAACGAGCTCACCCTCCTCCCGCCCTCTCATCAGCCCACCATTCCTCCTGTCCCTCCATAAACTCGCTCGCTCCCAGTCCCAACAACCTCCTCCTCAGTATCTTCCCCGCCCAATTAAACCTCTCGTACCCCGAATCCCCTACTCCCAAGGTTGTAAACCTGACTTCATCGAGGATATCCTCGGGCAGATCCTTTCTCATCAACATGTTCCAAAGCGGTCTCAAATGCCTCGGAGGCTCTCCGTTCCCCGTCGTCGAAACCACAAAGATGAGCGGAGTGGACGTTAGGGAAGGTAAGGTGAGATGATCGAACGCTTGGATCGAGATCGGTAAGGGAGGAGGGGCAGGAGGGGAGGAAGAAGGGGGAAAGAGGGAGTGAAGGAGGAGGTGTCGATGGATCGAACAGGCGAGGTCTTGAGAGGTTCCGGTTTCGGAGGCGTAAATGATTAAAGGTGCGGAAGGAGGGAGGTCGGCTTCTTCCGAAGAAGACTCTCCGGAAGCGGAATCGGGAAGCATGCCGATGCTGGGAGTTTGGAGGGAAGGAAGGAGAGCGAGCGAGCGAGCTCAGCGAATTGAGGACGTCTGTCGTCTCGATTCGAGCCTCCCATCTCTCTCGTTTGACCTCTCAACTACATCCCAGCACTTTTACAAGCAAAGAACGTTTCTCTCTACACCTGTTTCTCGACTCCCATCAGCACCTTTCTTCCTTCAAACCAGCAGCAACCTCGCAACTTCGCTTCCGCCCGTCCATCACCGCCAGCTCTCTCCCTCCTTCCCACCTCCTCCCTCCCTCCCTTCTCCCACCAAATGTCCGACGATTACGCTTTCCGAAAGATCAACATCGAGTTCGTCCTTCTTCTTCTAGTTTTCCTCCAAGTTTCCAACCCTGAACTCTTTCTTCGTTTCGTTTCGTTTCGTGTGCAGCGCCTACGACGAGGACACCCTCCAGGACTCGGAGTTGTTCGACGCGGATCCTCGGTCGGCAGCTCAGGCTCTGGAGGACGCAAAGAGGGTGCAGCAGGAGGTTAGGCAATTGCTTGGAAGGTGAGTGAGTTGAACTGGGGAATACTGGGGTTGGTGGTGAGGGGAGAGGTGGGTTGGGGAGAGGGAGGGAGGGAGATGGGGAGGGGAGGGAAGGAACGACGGAGGTCGTCGTCGTTTCCAGAGGAGGAGGACCGATGTTTTTGAGGGTTTCTTTCGGGAGGATGGGAGAAGAGAGGCTGTAGATGAGGCAGGTTTGCTTGGAAGAGCGTGCTAGATTCTATAGAGGGAAGAGGAGGGACAAACGTCGATGAGCTCGAAGCGAGCTCGACCCTCGCTGGCTTGTCCCTTCCTTCCTTCCTTTCCTCCCTCCCTGCTCTCGTCTTCATCCCACTCCCAAAAGCTCTTCCGTCCGACTCCAGCACTTTATCATACTATCCCAGCGTGCTCTTCCTGTTCCAGACGTCCCAAAGACTGACTCCCTCCCTCGCACCTCTGCTCTCCTCTCCTCTCCTCCAACCGGCAGGTCGGACATCCCCTCAGCCCTCACCTCCCTCCTCGCCAACTACCCTTTCGGTGCAGATCACGATCAAGCCAAGGTTCGCTCCTCTTCCCTCTATCCCATCCCCATCTTTCTTCTCCTCGGAAGAAACCCAACCAACCTTTCCCTGACTCCTTCTCCTTCGTCGTTCTCGTCTCGCTCCCTTCGTCGTTCATTCAGACCCAAACCCTCTCGACCTTCATCCTCATCCTCAACTCTACGAAATCCTCGGACGTGGCCAACATCGTTAAAGGGTTGACCCAGCAGGAACAGGATGGGTTGATGAAGTTTGTTTACAAGGTGCGTGTTTCGATCCCAGCAGTTTATGAGAACGAAGGGAGGTAGGGAGGGATTCGCGTCGCAAGGAGACTGACGGTTTTGGTTGTTGGTTGGTGCAGGGAATGGAGAAACCTGAACTTCTGGAAGTGAACCCTTCGGTGCTGTTGACTTGGCATGAGAAGGTGCGTCTTTCAACCCTCCTCCCTCTCCCTTCCATTTGCGTCGAGGCGTTCGGTTCGCTGACTCGTCTCTCTCGCTTCTCGTTCGTTCGGAACAGCTGACTGAAGTCGCAGGAGTAGGATGTATCGTGAGGGTCATGACTGATCGACGAACGATCTAGACGTCTGTCTCGCTCTACTTCGTTACGAACGGTAGGAGGGAGGAGGGACGCGTCGTTCGCTCGCCGTTCGTGTTTGGGGTTGTTGGGTCTTTTGGATCCATGATTTCTCTTTTTTTGCTCTTCCTCTCTTTTCTTCACCTCTGTTTCTCAAACCCTATCACTCTCGATTAGATCTGAACTCCGAACGAGAACCCAAACCAACGGAAAACGAAGGAGTCCTCGGCCAGTCAGCCCTCCCTTTCCAAAATTGAAGCTCACCCTCTCCGTTCCTTCTCCCTTCAACCAACCACCCTCCCTTTCCTCTCCCATCCAACCATGGTCAGTCCACCTCTCTCTCCTTCCCCTCCACCCACCCCGCTCTACTAATCCTTGCAATTTCCTTTCGTGCGCAGATCATCCCAGTCCGATGGTTCGTTTCCGCTCCTTCTCCTTCCCTTCCCTCCCTTCCGACGCTGACTTGTTCTTCGTGCGCTCGTACCTCGTTTCCTCGTCTCGTTCAGTTTCTCGTGCGGTAAAGTCGTCGGTAACCTCTGGGAATCCTACCTCACGTTGTTGAACTCGGAGATGTCGGAGGGGTGAGGGTTCTCTCTTTCGCTTCGAGGTCGACCGTTTGACGTCGCTTCAAAGGGTGTTGGACGTTTTAAGAGCGCAAGGCTGATACAGTTCGATGGCTTGCATTGGGGCTTTGTGCAGGGAGGCTCTCGATCGACTGCAACTGAAGAGGTACTGCTGTAGGAGAATGGTTTTGACTCATGTGGTGAGTGTTCAACCCTCCCTTCGCTCCTCCGTCCTTCCTCGTTTCTCCTCCTACTCACTCAACCCTCGAGCTGAAACGAACCACTGACTCCCCTTTCTCAACTTGGATGGGTCCCTTCTCGTTTTCGTTTAGGATCTCATCGAGAAACTGCTGCAGTACAACCGTTCGTCCGCTCCTTTCCTCTCTCAACCTTTGTTCACCTTCGCTCCTTCTTCCCCTTCCCTTCCTTCGAAGCTCACACCTTCCCCCCTTCCCTTCCTTCCATCCTATTCTTTCGCCCATGCAGCCATGGAGCGAACTCGAGATCGATAGTCTCTCTTTCTTCTCGCTTCAACCCAACCCTTTCCACTCGTCACCAAAATACACACAAGGGAGGAGAAGGGAGGAGGAGAGCTCGTCGAGGATGGATGGGCTTTGCGTTTCGAGAGAAGGAGTTGGGGGAACGTGGTATAAGGGAGGGAGAGGGAGTGTTTTCGGTAGTTTCGTTTCGTTATCATGAGTTCATGCTTTTTTTTACTAACTAACTAGAAGCAGAGGAGAAAAGCAGGGACGGAGGTGAGGTGAAGTGGGACGGTTCACTGGAGGAAGTCGTACTGTTGCGCGGCGAAGAGAGCGAAGGAGACGGAGGTCAGTGGATG
This sequence comes from Mrakia frigida, assembly GCF_051309035.1. Classification (NCBI taxonomy): domain Eukaryota; kingdom Fungi; phylum Basidiomycota; class Tremellomycetes; order Cystofilobasidiales; family Mrakiaceae; genus Mrakia; species Mrakia frigida. Next base: position 359,860 of record NW_027481257.1, read on the forward strand.
GAGGGAAGAGAGATGAGAGTGGGGAGGGTAGAGAGGACGTACGTGGCCGGGCTGGGAGGTTGAGAGGTAGGAGGAGGCGAGAGCGAGGACGAGACGAGGGAGGGAAGGAAGGTCAGCGAGAAAGAGATAGAGGGAGGGTGAAGAGAGAGACAGCGAACGTACTCGGTAAAGCAGGTTGAGAGGAACCTCCGAAGCTCCTTCTGGACCGAAGGAGTGCATGTCGACGTGGGAGCCGTCGCCGGACGCGTCCTGGAGGAGAGACAAACGGAGGGACGCGAGGAGAGTCAGTTTCGAGCGAGAGGAGCGGAGAGACGATGGCTAGGAGGAATTAGGGGGACGCACGAGATAGGCGATCTTGATAGGAACGTCCAAGCACGCTGAGAGAGCCATGATCCTACGAAAGAGGAACGAGAAAGAAAGAACGAGGATCAGCGCGTTGCTCCCGTCCTCTCTCCTTCCCTCCTCCTCCCTTCAAAACTCACTGCACGTTATCCGCCTCCTTCCCACACGCCTCCACCTCGTTCTGACAGAAGTTGAGCACGCTCAACATCTCCCCATCGGGACCCATCAAGAAGAACTCAAACTCCTCAGGTTTCGACCGGATCCACGAGCTCGTCACGAGTCTGAGCAGGACGACGATGGAGTTGGACGTTTCGGGGTCTTGAAGTTGAGAGAGGACTTGGGCTGCAGAGGGGGGTGGGGTGGTTCCGAGGGATTGGAGGAAGGTGGAGAAGGTTTCGAGGAAGTCTTCGAACTGCCGGGAGAGAGAAGAGAGGGAGGGAAAGGAGGTGAGTGGACGAAGAGAGGGGACGAGGATGAGAGAAGGTAGAAGACTTACCACCATCTCCATGAAGCCTGCTTCGAGGAATCTAGGGACGCATTCCTGGATCTTGGAGGCGGCGAGTTGAGCTTCGAGAGCTGGGTCGAGGGAGGAGATGATCCGGAGGGAGAAGGCTGAAAGAGGAGAAAATCAGCAAAGTTTTGAGTCAGCTCTAAGTGAGCGAACAAGATCTTCTATGCTCAAATGGACGAACCAAGAGCAAAAGCACGGTACTGTTGAAACAACGAGAGAAGGAAGGTCAACCGTCGGTGTCGCTCGAGGTCGAGCATGAAGAGATCCACTCACGAAGCAATCCCCATCCCCCTTCGCTCTCCAGACCGTCTTCCATCCATCCTTGATCAATGCATCAATCTTCTTGACGAAGATAGCAGAACCTCGTTCGTACTCCTCTCGAAGAACGGAGAGGGGAGCTGGAGGGGAGAGGAGAGGCTGCGATGGGCGAAGGAGGGAGATTGAAAGCAGTAGAGGTCAGTAAACAGGTCGGAATGAGTCTCCACGAACGAGCGAGGAGGTTAACGTACCCTCTTGTCGGCTTCCGAGTCTTCGTTCATCCGTTGAGAGAGCGCGATCTGAGGGAATGGAGGGAAGGGAGGAGGGAAGCGAAGGAGGTCAGCTCGAGCTCACCGTCTCTTCCTTCCTTTCCTGCTTCTTCCCCTTCCATCGTTAGTATACGAGAGAAGAGACGAACAATCTCTTGATCCGTGAGGTCGGAGAGGTCTGAAAATAAAAAATTGGGGACCAAAGTCAGTCGAGAAGAACGGGACGAGTCGAGTGGGGCAGGAGAGAGGGAAGGAGATGGGAGGGAGGAAGAGAGGACGTGCTCGTTTCCTCATTGACGACTCGAGGGGGCTCGTTCGCATTTGCAGAAGCGTCGGAAGAGGTAGCTGGAGGTGCTGATGGTTGCATGATGGCGGTTTGAGGTTGCTGAGGAGAAGTCAGAGGTGGTGAGGGTTGAGGGAAGGAGGAGGAGGTTCGCGAGCTTTGGTGAGCTCGAGTTTCGTTTCCTTCTTCCCTCAGCTTTGCAGCGACTGATTTCGATTCTGTAGTTTCTTGAGCTCATTTCTTGTCGTTGACAGATCATGGCGAGAAATTGGGAGTTTCTTAACTTGATAATTTTTTCGAAGGTGCAAACGCGCTTTTTCCACTCCCCTTCATCGGTCGAGGGTTGAGTCCTGGCCGAGCTCTCCCCGACGCAGCGCGTCTGTCTATTACCTCTCCTTCTCTGCAGATTTTTGGGCAGGCATCTCGTCAGATCTATAGCATCTGGCAAAGAGAAAGTTTTCTTCCGATCAATTTTTCTTCTCGATCTCGAGATGACGCGATGTTGCGATCTCTGCCCTTGCCCCTTCTCGATTTGGAGACCTTCCTCCCCTCTTGAGCTCCCAACGTCCAGCATCAACTCTTCAAGCTTTCTATATCGCTCAGTTCTACAGCTCTCCCCTTCTTCTCCTTCCCCTTCCCTCTCTCTTCTTCTTCCCTTTTTTCCTTTTTCCTCCGATGGCTTCGTCGGTCGACCCAAAATCCCTCCCAACCTCAGCTCTCTACTCTCGTTTGGCTTCGATCGTTATCGACGCTCAGGAAGAGCGAGCAGGATTCTCAAATTGGGCCAAAACCTTCCAGTGTAAACCCATCACAGGTTAGTTCTCTTTTCTATACAGCTTTATGATCCAGGTTTGTCGCAAAATAGCGACGATAAGAGCCAAAAAGTCGACTCGATCTGACCCCTCCTTCTTCACCTCTTCCTTCCTTCTTTGCCCTCTCAATCTCCATCGCCGCCTCCCACTCGCACTTCGATCCCTCCCTCGCTTTAACCTCGCTTTAGTCTTTCTTCCCTCAACCGAGGAAGAGTGCATCCTCATCGTCGAGCTCGCTCGGAGGGAAGGACAGACGGTTCGATGCGTCGGAGCTGGCCACTCGCCAAGTGACCTAGCTTGCACTCGAGGTTTCATGGTCAGGACGGATCGTCTGGACGATACTATAGAAGTGAGTCCCCTATACTCGTCTACTCCTTGCCCTCCTCCACACTTCTCTCTGAGGAATCGAAGTCTGGAAGGTCGTACTTCTCGCTCCTTCGACAAGTGCGGAAGACGAATCGAAGCTCACCTCCGCTTTCCCTCCCCCTCCTTTCTTTTTTGTCAGGTCGACACTGAGAAGAACGTGGTCGAAGTCGGTTCAGGAATCTCCCTCCATGCTCTCCACCGACTTCTCGCCTCCCACTCTCTCGCCATGTCCAACCTCGGATCGATATCGGACCAGAGCGTAGGAGGAATCATCACGACAGCAACCCACGGCTCAGGGACCTCCTTCCCCGTCCTCTCAGCCTCAGTCCTCTCGGTCACCCTCATCACCGCTGAGACCAAGGTCGTTACCATCTCGAGAGAGCAGGACAAGGATCTCTTCCTCGCTACGCTTTGTGGACTGGGAACGACGGGGTTGATCCTGAGGGTGAGGATGCAGGTCGAGAAGGCGTTCAGGTTGGACGAGACGGTCGAGCCGGTTCTGTTCGAGGAGTTTGCGAAGGATGGGAACTTTGAGGAGATCGGGAGGAGCAGTGAGCATACCAGAGCTTGGTGGTTCCCTCAGGCCAAGTCGGTCAGCGTTGGAAGGGCCAACAGATCCTACGAGGTGAGCTCTTTCTTCGGATCCGTCAGTTTTGGGCTGACCTCTTTCGATCTCGAGCTGATTATGTGCGTTTTCCCCTTTCTCTCTTGATCTTATCTCAGCCCGCCGTGTCAGACGCTTCCTTCGGATCCTACCTTCGAAACGTCGTCTTTGGATTCCACATCATTCAGTTCCTCCTCTTCGTCGCTCGCTACATCCCTTCCTTCACCCCCGTCGTCTCGCGTCTCGCCTGGAAACACGTCAACGGTCGGAAAGGTCGACACATCGACGATAGTTGGAAGGTTTTCAACTTTGATTGTCTCGTGAGCATAATCTTCTCATTGTTCTCAAGCTCAGAAGTCTCGTCTGACTCTCGTTTCGTTTACAGTTCGCTCAATACACGACCGAGTGGGCGATTCCAGCCGACCTCGCTCCCGCTTGCCTTCGAGAGATGCAGGTCTGGCTCGAGGAGGAGGAGCAGAACCCGAATGGAATCCGTATCCACTTCCCTATCGAGATCCGCTGGACGGACGAGGACGACATCTGGCTCAGTCCGAGTACGGGAAGGAAGACGGTTTACATCGGAGTCGTTCAATTCAGGTTCGTTCACGTCTCTCTCTCTTCCCCTCCTCCCCGACGCTCTGTTCTGACTCTACTTCCTTCCTTCTCTCGATTCCAGACCTTACGGTCTCCCCGTCCCCTACCGTCGCTACTTCTCCCGCTTCGTCGAGATCGTCTCCTCCTACCAAGGCCGACCTCACTGGGCCAAAGCTCACACCCTTACCCCTCCCGAACTTCGAACCCTCTACCCTTCTTTCGACCGCTTCGTCTCTCTCGTCGCCAGCCGCGACCCGGATGGGATGTTCAGGAACGAGTACGTGCGGAGGCATCTGCTGGGGGAGAAGTCCGAGGCCGTGGAGGATGGAACGTTCAGGAGTTCAGGGAGGAGAGGGATCTAGTTTCGAAGGACGGAGGAGGAGTGTGGAACGACGCGTTGGATTGTCTTTACTGTAGCTTATTTTTTCTGAGGGAAGGGGTTGTTTAAAAGGTTTCGACCTTTCTCGGTCTTACTTAGAATTGCTTACTGCTCGTTTTCGTGTCCCGTTTTATAGAGGAATGCATGACTCGGCTTTTAACTGTACACTATACGAGACGCGACTGAGCGTCTTCTCTTTCCTCTCGTCCAACTTCTTAGACTCTCGTAGGTACAGAAGATTCTGCTCAGCGAGGCCGATGGTTGAAGGTATTCGAGAACAACGAGAAGGCGGATCATCCATCTTCGGAGAGCTCGAACGGCACGACGCGCGCTTTGTCTTCCCTCGACCCCTTCGTGCTTTTGTTTCCGCTCTTTCTCTCCACCTCTCAGAAAGGGCATAACAAGTAGAAAGGTCGACACGTCTAAGTATCAGTCGTCAAAAGATCGACCTTCGGGTCGAAGGGATCGCAAGAAAGAAAAACGATGAAAAAAAAAAGGAGAGTAGATAACGCGTGGATCATCTTGAGGCGCAAAAACAAAGATGACGGGAAAGGAAGGGTACGAAAACGAGACGGGTGTGTATGCATGAGGAGTGTGGGGGTATGTATTCGGTTTGGAAGAAGCAAAAGCAAGGAAGGAGCGAACGAAGGGAGTACAAGCAAAGAAGAAGAGGGTACGAAGGAAGGAGACGGCGACGACGAGGCGAGGAGAAAGCGTAAAGAGAGTGAGAGAAAGAGAGATGAAAGATCGTAAGACGAAGAGAAGAAAAGGAGATGGTATGTTTAGAGGGAGGAGAAAGAGAAAGGGCATAAGAGTTCGTGGGAGTGTGCGTCCGTCGTCGTGCGTCGTCGTTGTTTTGGGAAGGGGAAGCAAGCGTGGGATGGGGAAGACCTAGGTGAGATCGAGGTGGGAGTGAGGATTGGATGGGATGAGTGGAGTGAAGATGTTTTGAGGAGGGTGGTTGAAGACTGGGTAGAAGGAGAACGAAGGGTTGAGGGAAGGGGGGGGGGGGAGGGTCAGCGAGGTAGGTTGACGTGACGCGAAACGGATCAGCTCGACAGAACGAACCTCAGTTGACCAGCGTCTCCTGCTTTCCTCCTCCTCCAAGCCAGCCTTCACCACTCTCCAGGACCGCAGCGGTCATTTTGCTGGAGAGGAAGAAGAAGGGAACGAGTCAGCGATCGCTTCGGAGACAAGCTCGTCGACTCCAACCAAACTCGACGCGTTCTCGTTCGAAGATCGTAAACTCACAGAGTCATCTCCAGCTTCGAATTTAGCAATCCAGCTCCAGCCCTACTCGCGGCGATCTCTGGTTCTGTGGGAGCCGTCCAGCTCTCGGGTCCTTGAGAGATCGTCTGAGGTTCCTTTGGTCGACGAGGAGAGGGAGAGGTAGTTTCTGGAGGAGGTTTTGGATTGGCGAGTCGTTTGCGTTCAGCGACGAGTTCCGTTTCAGCTTCATCTTTGAGAGCTTTGTCGATTTGGAGGGGTATCGAGACGACGACCCGAGTGAGTTGGAGGGTGAGACGAAGTCGACCTCCTAAGTCGAGCCATCGCAGAGCTCGTAGGTTTTGCTGGATCTCGTAGAGTCGGATCTGGGACGCATCGAAGCAGAAGGTCAGACAAAGCGAGACGAGTTCACTCAAAGAAGGAAGCTCGAGAGATGAGAGCTCGGCGAAGGAGGGAAGTTGAACTCACAAGCTCGAATCGAATGACGCCGGCATACTTCTGACCTCCCAGCAGCAGACTTCTCAGGCGACGAAGAGCTCCTTCCAACGTCTCGACGGTATCGTTTCCGAGGTTCAGACCCGAGTTGGTCTCGTTGATGGCGTCTGAGGGGAGGAAGAACGAGGACGAACGAAAGCTCATCAGCTCCTCTCCTCGTTTCATCCCGATCAACTCGCTCCCCCGTTGTTACTCACTGATGACTACCCTGATCATATGGAAGTCTCCTTCGATGAACTGTACACGGTTGAGAGAGAAAGCGTCAGCTTGAACCAGGCGGACTCGAAAACAAAGGAAACAAAGAAGAGAAGGAGTTGGAGCTCACCTCCGTCCAGACCTGAAACAAGACTCCGTTCAACGTCTCGTCTGCTGCTCTGAGATCTCCCGCTGACGATCCTCCTTCGAAGCCTCCATCGTGACTCCAGAAGGAACTCGGGAAGCTGGTTCGGGACCCAGAAGAAGTCGAAGGGGAAGCGTCGTAGAGTCGTTTGGACGCTGGGTCCGAGAGGATTCGAAAGGCCAAGCTGAGTTTCTGGAAGGCGGAGGTAGCGGGAGGGAAGGAAGGGAATTTGCTGTGGAGGGAGTCACAAAGGAGAGAGGAGGGGGAGAGGAGAAAGAGTTAGTGTGGGAGAGAAGGCGAGAGGAAGGAAGGGAGGGAAGGAAAGGAAGCATCCCCTGGTTGATCGACTCGACTCACTCTGGATGGACGTTCCTGGCTCGATGCAGGAAGAGTTTCCTCATTTCCTTCGAGTCGGATTTGTACTTTGAGCATCCCAGAATCTCGTAGAGGTCGTTGGAAGCGTTGATCTTTTCGATCATGGCGTAGGAGGAGGAGGGACCTGAAGAGAGCAAAGGGCGGGAAGGGAAGGAACGAGAGGGAGGGAACGTGGTGCGTGAGCTTCTCCTTGTCTTCACTCCAAGCTCCAAGCTCGGTAAGACAAGTCGTGTAGGTGTAGGTGGCAGGTTACTAACCTGCATCTGGTGGTGGTGATGACTTCGACATAGTGAAGAGGGGGAAGAGGAAGGGAAAGCCGTCGGAAGGAAGGAGAGTTTGGAGGAGTCGGATGGGAAACAACCTCCCGACCGAGAGGGCTTCGAGTACACCTAAGGAACGAGGGGAGGGAAGGGAGGTCCAGTAGGAACGTCGATTCGAGAAGGAGGAGCAGGAACGGAGGTTGTTGCAGTTAGAGAAAAGACGGCGTTCTCCTTCACCCTCTCGCTCTCTTTCTTTCTTTCGATCCGCAATCTCTCTCCCTTTCACGAGCCAAAACACCGCCAGTCGCGTCGAAGAGGGAAAGAAAAAATCAACACTGCCCCAAAATGTCGAGATCTAAACTGCAAGATAAGATTAACCTCTCTATAGAATCTATCACAACTATTCCTCCCTCCCCTCCTTCAAAGCAGACTCCTCCGACTCGCTCTCTGGATTCCATCCCACCTCCTCGTAAACAAACACCTCTTCCGGCCAGAACTGTTCCCACAGGATGGCACCTTCCACTCCTCTCCTCAACGTCCTACACCCTCGTCCCATCAGGCTAGCGATCTTCCGAAGGCGAACTCCCTGGATGTGTCCGTTCGATCGTAGACCGAGTCGGATTCCTTCGAGACGCGTAAAGGAACGGAGGAGGTTTGGGAGTTCTTTGAGGTCCTGGAAGAGTCGAAGAGAAGAAACGAGGAGAAGGGGGGAGTCAGTCGGAGAAAGATGTGTACATCAACTTTACCTCACTCCTAGAATAAAAAACTAACGCATCGACTGAGACTCACCTCCTTCGAAACAACAACATCCAAGGGGACAACAACCCCAGCGAAACGAATCATCCTCAAACTCCTTCCCATCTCCTCCCCTGCAACCTTCAACACCTCCTTTCGGTCTTCCAACTCCTTCCCTTCCACGAGCAACAGCTCCACCGAGAAGGTCTCCAGCTTGATCCCCGTCGAAGCGAGTCCAGATAGAAGCGACGCGACGTCAAGGGGGGAAAGTTGGCAGCCGCCGAGATGGAGGGAGCGAAGGTGACGATGAAGGGAGAGGAAGGGTAGGATAGCGGGGATGGGGAGAGTCCGAGAGTGTCGAGAGAGAGCTGAAGCAAAGTCGGGGTCGTCCCATCGAGTGGTCTGAAGGAGGAAAGGGAGGAGGACGAAAGGTCAGCTCGTTCTCCGACCTCAGCAGCTTAATCGATGAACTATCGAAAATCTCCAGCAACTCACCTGAATCACTAAAGCCAAATCTACCAGCCGCTCTATCCGATTGAACTCCTCAGACTCGGGAAGGAGGAGCGTCTCTAGGAGGGTGAGAGGGAGGGGAGCTTGAATCGAGAGCTTGGAGAGTCCAGGCATGGCTCCGAGAAGGGCTTCCAAGACGAGCGAGGGTTCAGGTAGGTTGTCGTCGTACGAGGCCTTCTCTACGAAGGGCTGAACGAGAAGGTCTAATCGTCTGCAGAGAAACGAAGAAAAGGTCAGCTCCGTCTTCGTCTCGAGCTCGCTCCCTTCCTTCTCTCTCTCTTGTCTCCCTCCCTTCTCCTTCGTTGAGAGCGATAGAAACGACTCTTCACTCACTGAACACACCCACTCAGCCCTTTCCTAGCACCCTCTCCACACCAGAACTCCAACTCCTCCACCCTCTTTACCCTTCCCCTCGAGAACAAGACGGACCTCGTTGCGACCTCCCATCGCTTGCAAACGAGTCTCATCGCTCCCAGCTCCTTCGACGCCGAGTTGGGAGGCGAAGCCGAAGGCGAAGATCCAAAGAGTCGAAGGGAAGGAGCAGCAGCCATGCCTAGCTTTTGAGTCTCGAAAGTTCCTTGAAGAACGCCCTTGGAGAGGTGGGAACAGAGAGTCGGAGGGACGGGGAGGTGATCTGCGATAAGAGTCAAGAGCTCAGAGGGAAGGCGGAGGGTGAAGTCGGGATCCGAGAGATCCAACAGAGAGAGGTCCATCCCCAGGAGCCTACAAGGGGAAGCGAAAGGGAGGAGCGGGTGGGGAGGGGTGGGGTGTCGTTGGAGGGCAGGGAAGGAAGGAAGCTCGAAGCTGAACGAGAGGAAAGGAGGGAGGGGGGTCTTTGCTCCTTCACGACCGTTTTGGGGTAACAAAGTGTCAAGTGAAAAGCTCATGGGAGGGCAGATTCCTCTCTATCTTCTGAAGAGAAGCTTAAAGATGACTTTGGAGCTTCAAATCTCTCAGTCAACGAGCTAAACCATTCAACTCTTCCTCCTCTCTACCCTTCCCGACGCGTCCCTCTCGTCGGTCCCCCTTCTCGTTGTTGAGACGAGATTCCGATGTTTTTGCTTCTTCGACCTTGAGGTCACTTCAATATCGTTATGCTCCCCACGCATGCGAGACTTCAAGCAGAATCACGAGAGGAGAAGGAGGATTTTTGAATTTACGCCTCGAGATACCCACGCGTTACTCCCCTCCTTCCTCTCTTTTTTGCGACCCTTTTGAGCCCAGGGAGCTCTCATGATAACTGTTGGGCGTCTTGGTTTCTCCCCTTTTTACACTTACTGAGAGAGGTTGTTGAGAAGAGAGAAAAGGCGAGGTCGAAGAAGGAACGCGTCCTTCTGTTCATCGAGAACCGAAGCTGGAATCGTCGACGGCTCATTCATCCCGCCAGAAAGTTAAACCAGGTTCAAAGTAGATAGCTCGACGAGTGAACAGCTGCTACTAAGAAGGGAGGGAAGAGGAAGAGAGGGCGGAGCGACGAGTCAGCAAAAGAAGTCTCGACTGCGAACTTCAAAAGAAGCTGGGACGAACGAAGCTCGAAACTGAGCTGGAGGACTGGGAAAATATGAAGAGGAATCATCAGAATGAGGGGCGTGATGATAACGGGAAGAAGAGGGAAATGTAGGTGCTGACCTTGAATCCCATCGCGTCTCGAACGAGGCCCCTCGACATGTCACCAACTCGTCGTGAAGCAGGACTTCTTGTGCTGTTTCCAATGCAGTTTTTGATGTCCTGTTCGAAAACGAAATAAACAAACTCCGTTAGTATAGAATAAACAGGAGAGGAAACGATCCACGAAAGAAGGAGCCTCGCTCGACGCGACGAACCTTCACCGCAAAAGCGAACAGTAAGGCACTTGAAAGGAACCGAAAACGGGAGTTGGTCAGTCCAAGGACTCTATCGGAAGAGATGAAGTTGCGAAACTCACTCGACTACAAGCTCGCATCTCCTCCCCATCAGGCAATCGAACGCAACACACCTCCCGCTCTTGTCCTCGTTTAGTTTCGACGCGTGCCCACTCACAAGACACCCATGGCTTAAGGATTTGAAGTTCCTTGTCCGACCTCACGACTTCCAGATCGCTGATTCCCAAGATACTGACCAGCCTCGGAAAACGGGCAATTTCCTTCACGTCCGTCGGCCTGAGCTTGAGTTTCACCTGCTGCCTCTCGACTACCTCGACGACGCGATGCAGAGCCTGCAACTCGGTAGGAGACGGCTGAGGCACTGGAATCGAAGGAACGGGATAGTTCCAGACCAGATCATGCCAGGTGAGATTCGCGACTTCGATTAGCCGAACCAGCAGTCGGAGCGGGAAGGTTCCGTCCTGAACACAAAGAAGAGGAAACGGCGTCAGTGCGTTGACTTTTTGACGAGAGAAGAGATTGTCGACGCACTTCGAAGGGTCCAAGATCCTTTGGGAGCTTGTAGATCAAGCCGAGAAGGGCCACATAGAAAGCTACGGCTTCTTCTCCGTGCTGACGAGCGAAGCGACTTCGATATGGAAGGCTTTTCAAAGGAAGCCATCCGAGAACGATGTAGAGTCGGCTGATGTTCGACGGCGATTCGAAGTCTATCGGCAGCTGCATGACTCTCTGCAATAGAGCGGGGAGGTATTCGGCTGCGACCTCGTCCTGGCGAGAGGGGAAGGAAAGAGGAAGAGAACGTCGACGTGCAGGGCAATCAGTCCTAGCATCTCCGTCAACGCTTCAAAGCCCTCGACGACTTTTGGCTGACCTGGAACGCTGCCTTCTGCTCGGAAGGTACTGACATCTGTATTAGAAGATACACATTTCAGCTGGAGGCGGAGAGAAGCCGAACTAAGGGAGCGAAGAGATGAAAAAGGGAAGGGACGAACGAGAAGGTCCCACGCCTCTATTGCAGCCGTCGCCGTAGGCAACCCAACCAGCGATCCATGGAGCCCACGATAGAGTCCGATTATATCTCCGAACTTCGCGACGTAGGAAGAAGTCATTGAAGCAAAACGAGAAGGATGAGGGAGGGAAGGGAGTGAGAGTTATAGGGAAGAGAGGACAGTGGAGCTCAGGAAGAAGGAGGCTGAAATCGCCCCTTCACGACCGTCTTGCTCGGGCGGAAAAATGTAAAAATGACCTTTCGATGAAACTAAGTAGAAGCCAAACTCCAATGAAGTCCAAACATCGAGAAATAAAATCTTCTGGACCATCCAGCATCGCTTCGTTTGCGACTCAAACTCGACCTCCAGCTGAGCTCGACTCTTCCCTCCCCTCTTTGCCTCCCGACCCTCACCCTCCCAAAGCCACTCGTCCCATGGCTCCGACCTCTTCCCCGAGACCCCCTACTCCTTTAATCGTCGCTCAAGCTCCCATCGACCTCCCTTCCTTCGACTGGAAGCAGCTCCTCCAGACCGTCCAAACCGAGGAGCGAAAGGCGAACAGATGGTTCCTCTCCCTCCCTCCTTCCCAACAAGCTGGTCTGACGATAGCAGGAACGGGAGCGGGAACGTTGGCGCTGCTGTATGGGTACAAGAGGTTTTGGAGACGGATACGGAATGCTGGTCAGTCTAGAAGCGAACGAGGCAGGGGAGGAGGGAAGGAGGGAGCTTTCAGGGAGGGGTTGAGCTCGATGTTGAGGCGAGCGAGAGAGATGGGGATGCTACGAGAGTGAAAAAGCTGACTATCTTTCGACGATCTCGTGGGGCTTGATATGTAGATCATGTCCTCCCAAACATGCTCACAGGGAAGAAATGGATCAAAGGAAGAGTGACGAGGTGAGTTCATACCAATGCAGCTTGGACCCTTCTCTTCAATCCCCTCTCTCCTCTCCTGACTCTCTTTCCTCAACGAAAACGAACAGCGTGGGCGATTCAGACAACTTTAGAGTATACCATACACCCGGGATCTTCTTCAACTGGCCTTTCAAGATCAGGTTCATCCCTACGGAGAAGAAAGGTGAGCTCGACGTCTCTCCGAGCTCGAAGCTCGCGTCGCTGATCGTTGACCGTTCGTTGTTTTTTTGGGGGTGGTTCTTGAGCTCTCCAGAACGAGACTATTCACATTCGGATAGCTGGGGTGGATGCTCCTGAGGTTGGTTTCACCCTCTCTCTTTCTCCTTGTCTGGTCGCGTTGTTTTCCTTCGCTGAGCGAGAGCGATGGTTTCGTTCGCAGGCTGCTCATTTCGGTCGACCCGCTCAACCTCTTTCAGCTGAAGCGCTGGAGTTCCTGAGAGGGAAGGTTCTGGGTCGGAAGGTCAAGGTCCTACTTTCTTCGAAAGATCAGGTTTCGTCCTCTCTCTTTCCTCTCTTCTCGGATCGTTCCTCGACGCTCACTCTCGACGCGTCTCTCCTTTCTGCCCCCTTTCCTTCCTTCCTTCACTCAGTACGGTCGTATCGTACGTCCCTTCTACCCTCCCCTCCTCTCATTCACCCAACCTCCCTTTATTTCTCTCCTAACCTCTCCCCTCCCCTTCCTTCCGTTCTACGCGTTCTCAGGTCGGACTCCCCCTCCTCCCGCGCCGGTTCCTCCCCTTCCTGCCCTCTGAAATCCTCCCTCTCTCCATCCTCAAAGCCGGTTTCGGGGAAGTCTACACCTCAGGAGGAGCAGAGTACTCTTACGTTGGGATCGAGAAGTTCCAGAAGGCGGAAGAGGAGGCGAGGTCAGGTCTCCTCAGCCGCGGCGGAGACGAAACGCGTCGCTTTGGAGTGCTGATTTTGGCTTTGCTTTTTTGGGTTTTGTTAGGCGCAAGAAACGAGGCATCTGGGGGTTGGGGAAGAAGATGGAATCTCCTTCGGAGTACAAGAGGAGGATGAAGGAGAACCCTCCTTCTCCCAACGAGACGAGGGCTGAATCTGCGAAGGCTGCTGATCAGACGGGGACGACGATGGGGAGGAAAGGGTTCTTTGGGAGGTTGTTTGGGAGGTAGAACTGAGAACGAGCATCAGGGGAATCGCATATGGGTTCGGTTTATTGGATGACTTTTCACGATCTTTGGAAGATTTTTTTTTTCGAAGAGGAGAAAATGACGTGCAAGGAGGGAGCAACGCGACCTGGGGACGATCTCTCTCTCGGAGCTGACCTTCCCCCGCGGTCCTTCGTTTCCCTCTAACTTCCATCCTCTCTCCCCTCCCTTCCTTCCTCTCAACCCAACCCAACCCAGCAGTTTTACAGCAAGCTAGACGAACGAGCGACGACAGAGATGAGAAAAGCTGGTAAACAGGTTCGTGGTCCCTTTGATCCTTCCTTGCTCTCTCAGAAGCTCGTCCGTTCTCCTTCTCGCTCACTCCTTCTTCCCCATCTCCCCTCCTTCCTTCTCTTCGTTCGTTGCGCTCGTTTCGCTTGCAGTTCGACAAGTTCTCCCAATCCATCGGAGAACGGCTTTTCAAAGAGGGGAAGACGGAACATAGGTGCGTGTGCTCGCTCGCTCGATCTTTCAAACCGCGAGGAAAAGAAAGGGGAAGAGAGAGAGAGACGAGCTGAGAAGGAGGAAGAGGAGCTGACCGCCGTCGTTTCGTTCTCTTTGTAGTTCTGCGTTTCGAGATTTGGAGCAGGATATCGAGTTGAGAACTAGGGGGATGGAGAGGTGCGTTTAAAAAATCCCAAGTATATACTTCGGGTCCTTCCCAGGCGAGGAGAAGGAGAGCAAAGGAGGACCGCACTCGAGCTGACCTCGCCTCCCCTTCGTTTTTGCCGTTTTGACGTTTTGCTTTTGTTTATAGGCTGGCCCTAGCGAGTTCGACGTACATTCGCTCGACGGGGAAGAAGTCCAAGAGTGAAGATCCTGAGACGAGGTGAGTCGGTCGGTCGTCTCCCAAAGTTTGTAGAGAACAAGGAGGGGGTGATGAGCTGACCTCGAGCCTCGTTTCCGTTCGACCGTTCCAACAGCGACGGAGGCAAAGTCCTCCCTGGAGAAGGGCTGGGACTGGTGATGATTAGTTTTGGGGAGCAGCTAGGGAGGGATTCGGATTATGGTCAGTCCAGTTAAACTGGGGGAGGTTCTTGAGTGGAGAGAGAGAGAGAGCTGATCTGGTCTGGGTTTTTGATGCGAGCAGGGAAGAGTCTGGTTCAGATGGGGAGGGCAAAATGCAAGATTGCTGCTATCCAAGGTGAGTCCACCATCTTCTTTCTTTTTCAGACGAGCTGAACGCTGACTATGTCTTGGTGTAGATTCCTACGTTCAAGAGATCGGAGAAGGCTACCTCGCTGGACTCGGTGAGCTCGAGTCGAAACTCCCTTTCCCTCCCTCCGATCGGAACCTGACGCTTTGCTCTTTTTGGGAGTCTAGAACGAGCGATGGATCAGATCAAGGATTATCAGTCTCTCCGGAAGAAGCTTGATTCGAGGAGGTGAGTCTTCTTTGCTCTCGTTTCGTCGAAGAAAGGAGGAGCTGACCGTCCATCGATTTCGACAGACTCGCCATGGACGCGGCGACCAAACGAGCTGCGAGCTCCAAGAAGGACAACCGAGCTTTGGAGGAGGAGGTTAGGACTTCGAAGGCTAGGTAGTGAGTAGTAGTTCTCGAAACGATCAAGGGAAGAAGAGGCGAGAGCTTGACTTCAGGTTGGGTTGGTCGTTTCGAAGCGACGAGACTCAGGAGGACGTCGAGGCTAGGATGGCTACGATTTACGAGTCCGAGGGGAGTTATCTTGAGTGAGTTTACGAGCTTGAACGTCGACGTTTGAACGAGCTGATGGTCTTCTCTTTCGTTTGATCTCCCAGTGATCTAAACAGCTTCCTCGAAGCAGAAGTCTCGTTCATCGATCGGTACCGCGACGCGCTGGTCGAGGCGAAGAACTCCCTTGGATCGTTCGTTCTTCCTTCTCTCTTCCTCCCATCTCGACTATTCCTCACCTAACCTCCTTCCTTT
The DNA here is from genome assembly GCF_051309035.1 of Mrakia frigida. NCBI lineage: Eukaryota > Fungi > Basidiomycota > Tremellomycetes > Cystofilobasidiales > Mrakiaceae > Mrakia > Mrakia frigida. Next base: position 375,057 of record NW_027481257.1, read on the forward strand.
ATCGCTCTCAACTACCAGCACCTCCTCTTCTTCCCGCCCCTCCCTCCCTCAACGTCGTCCAACCCTCCCCTCCTCCTCCTCTCGACCTCGCTCCTCCCCTCCCCATCAAAACGACGACCCCGACGACGAACCCACTCCCGCCATCTCCGGAAACCGAGCTCGTTCCAACTCTACCAAATCAGGCGACGGGAAGGAGAAGAAATCCCTCTTTGGTTCTCTCAGGTCGAAGAAGAGCAGTACGCCGAGGAAGGATACGTGGGGAGCTCTGTCGGAGGATCAGGATGGGTTGAGTGGGAGGAGGGGAGAAGATGAGTCGGAGGAGGAGGAGAGGGAGAGGGAGAGGGAGAGGGAGAACGGGAGGCCAGAGGTGTCGGCGTTGAGTGCGGGGAACAGGAGTAGATCGTTCTCGAGCGCGACGGTGATGATGGGTTCGAGTTTGACTCCTGCTCCTGGGTTCCCGAGGAGGAATACGACGCCGATGAGGATGGAAACGGGGGAGAAGACGGTTCGGTGAGTGGGGGGGGTTGTGGGAAGACGCGTCGGCAACGAGGAGGACGACGAGAGCTGATCGTGTCGTCGTCTCGTCTCGTCTTGTTGTTCTCTCGTCTCACAGATCGACGTTCGCCTACCGAGGCACAGCATCCGACGAGCTCACTTTTGAAGTCGGAGAAGGTTCGTATCGTCTTCTTTTCCCCTTATCACTTCCCTCTCTCCTCCTCATCTCTCCAGCTCACCCTCTCTCCTCTTCTTCCTTCTCAGTCATCGTCGTCTCCTCTGAAATCTCCCCCGACTGGTGGACCGGTCGCCTCGAATCCACCGGTCACTCGGGTCTCTTCCCTTCAGCCTACACCGAACCCATCTCCCCAATCTCAACCCAACCACCTCCTCTTCCCTCCTCCGCCCGTCCTCAACCCCACCGCTCCGCTTCCTCCTCCTCCGACCTCTTCCCATCCACCCAACCTCCACCTCGTCGGCTCCCCCCTCCTCCAGCAGCACCCGCTCGTCAAAACTCGTTCCTTACCGACTCGGAGACGGAGCCGGATCCGGATCCGTATGGGAATTCCAGCACGAGCGCGTCGGAGGGAGAAGCGGACGAGGAGGGCGAGAAGGCTGGGTTGACGGGGGTGGGAGTGCCTGCTGCTCCTGCCGCGAGTAGTGGTAGGTTCTTAGGGATGGCGAGCAAGAAGGCTCCGCCGCCGCCGGTACCGAGGAGTAGGAGGTCGACGGTTTCGAGTAGGGAGGAGGCCGTGAATGGCAGGAGGGGAGGAGGGGGAGGGCAGGTGGAGTTGGATGAGGGGGAGAATCCCTTCCATTAGGGAGAGGGGATGATGGAGAGGTAGACTTTGATGTGTTTGTTTTTGAATGGATGGTTCCCTTTTTTAAAAAACGAACGAACGATCAACGCTGCTTTCGAGCGAAGCAGGGGAAGGAGGCAAGACGCGTCGTGAATAATCGTACAGATTCGATCAAAAAAAGAGTCAAGATCTAGTGTGGTTGGGGGTACGTAGGGTGAAGTGAAAAATCGAGGCTCAATCAAGCAGCGATGGAAGAAGCAGAAGAAGGGATCTGAGCGGCGAGAGCTTTGAGGCACGACTCGACGGAATCGATCTTCTCCATCAGGACCTTGATCGCTTCGGGGAGGAGCTCCTCGGGCTGGTAGGCTCCTAGGGATTCTACGCTGACTGTGGATGCACAAACCGAGCACATGTGCGAGAGATGAAGGTCAGTGGTGCGTTCTTCGGCAACGAACGAACGAGAACGAAGAAGAAGAGAGGGAAAGCGACTCACAAATGAAATGATCCCGAATCCTCGTCAACTCGACCTTGTCCTTGAACTTGTCGTGCCTGAGCACCTCTCTCGACACGGTATCCTTCCTCGGGTTCTTGACGAGCGCGGTCTTCTTCTTGGTGATGGGGTCGGGTCCGATCCCGATCACGCCTGGAGCGAAGAGACCTTGGAACTCGACGACGTCTTCGGGAGGGATGGGAGAGGTGATGATGATGTGGGGGAGGAGTCGGTAGGAGGCGGTGGCTGGAAGTGAAGCGAAAGATGAGGGAGGGAAGGTGAGTTTGGGTTGGGGAGAAAGGGGAGAGGGGGGAAAAGAGAGACGCGACGAGGGACGAACCGACGGGAGAGAACTTTGCGTGATCCTTTCCGATTCCTTTGACGGCGTGGAGATCCAGCTCGATCGCCTGAGACAACATATCAGGAACGACAATGATCAGTTTGAGGAAGAGAACGAAGGGGAGAGAAGACCGACCTGTCCAGGTCTCAGCTTCGCGATCAAAATATCTCCAACCGTTGGTGCTGGCGCCTCGTCCTCGAACATGACGGTCTGTCGACCAGCAGCAGCCCAGATGATGTCTCGAGAGTAAACTGATGGAACACAGGCGTAAAAAGCAGAGGAGGCGACAAGGTCAGCGTCGAACGAAAGAAGGAGAAGGAAAGTGAGCTTCGTTCGAACACGCACCGTTTTCGTTGTGGTAAAGCTTGGAAGGATCCGTCTCTCCCTTGACGGCCTCCCTGTTCCGTTCACACTTGACGAAGAGCTTGAAGACCATCGTGTTCTGATCGTTGGGGACGTCTCCTACAAAATCGAAAGGGAAGGAGAAAAGTGGTCAGCTCGAGCTCGAGCTCGCACTCCCTTCCTTCCTCCCCGCTCACTCCTTCAAGCGCCAACCCAGCTCGAAAACTCACCAGGCCCTATCATGGTCATCTTCCTAGGATCAACCTTGAGAGGAATGAGACCGAGACGTTGACTGAGAACCTCGTCCTGGACGATGGAAGTGTTGTTGTAGACGTAGACCTCCTCGATGGCGATAGCTGGGACTTCAGAGATCATGACACGTCGGATGGCGTTGGCGATGGAGGAGTCGACTCCGATGAGGTCGAACTCGCAGGTGGTGCCGGAGATGGAATCGATTTTGACTTGGAGGTTCTGAGGGAAGAGCAGGAAGAGAGGGGAGGGGAGGGGAAGGGAGGAGGTCAGTCAGCGAGCTCGAACGAAGAGAGCTCAAGCTCGATGAAAGTGGACGATTCCGAAAGCAGAACTTCAATGAAGCAGCAGAATAAGGTCCATACTCTCGAGCTGAACGCGTCGAGGGCTGGGGTTGTTCGAGTTTGAAGAAGGCGAGCTCGGAGAAGGGAGGAGGAGGGGGAGGAGAGAAGGGAGGGGAACTGACCTCAGCGAAAGCTTTGAGGTCCCACGAGTGATCCTCTCCAGGGTAGTGCCCAGGGAACTCAGTTCCAGCAACCTGATAGATACAGATGCACGACGAAATGAAGGAGTTAGCTCTTGTAGGGGACAGAAGCTCAACTTCGGAAGGGAGCGAAGCTCAAACGCAGAGCTTCCTCCTTCGCCTCCTCAAGCTCAACCAACTCACAGCTGACACTCGCTCAGCTTCCAGACGAACATGCCTCCTAGGATCGTTAAGGTCGGACGAAGACGCCATATCTACGAGAGTTTGATGGGGAGAAGGAGGGAGGAGGAGGGTGAAAGTTAGGGAGCAAAGGAAGGAAGGGACGAAATGGGTTGAGCTCGAATTTTGAGTCCTTCTGTCCCCTCCCCCAAACCCTCACAACCTCAAAATCCAAGCTTTTTCTTCCCTTCTTCTTACTTTCGGGAACACACCAATAACCACCTCTACTCCAGAGTCGAAAAAAGGATCTCTTCTCTCGAGATCGAGCTCGCCAACGTCAAGAAGGAACGAGACAACCTCTCCCGAATCGCCACCTCGAGCCTTCGAACTCTTCGTCAAACAACCGAGACTCAGGTCGGATTATGGATTCGAGAGGATGAGGAGGAGAAGGTCAAGTCTTTGGAGGCTGCTTCAGAGGTGGATCAGATCCCTTCGAGAGAAGGGAAGTTGACAAGCAATGCGGTGAGCTTGACTCCTCTCGTTCCTCCCCTTTTGCTACCTCTTCCTACTCGTCTCGATCAGATCATCGAACGGAGCCAGGGTTGTCTCGCTCTTTCTCTGGTTTTGTTTGGATGATCTGCGAATGGGGGCCGATGGCGAATCTTGAACGGAGGGAGGGGTGGGACGAGGTCGTCGCGTCGCTGGTCGAGGGAAGCAGAAGCTGGCCGTTGTCTTCACCTTACGTAGTTCTCTTTAGTTAACGACCTTGCGCCTTCATGTATTCTCTTTTTTTAATTCCTCCGCATTCAACGCAAGCTCTCAGACGGAGAGGGAAGCAAGCGAAGGGAAAAGGAAGAGCATCGACCGCGAAGCATGGGCTCGTCTTTCAAATCCGCTTCGTCTTGCTTGGGTACGAGAGCAGTTCTTTAAACGCAGGAGGGACGAATGAGACTCTGAAATCTCTCAATACGAAGAACGGGATCGAAGCAGTTGAGCATCGAGATCGGCTGTGGTTCGACGCGACGACACGAAACGAGCAAAAACCCCCTCTCTCCCTCCCGAGTTCCAACAGAAGTTCCTCTTCTTCCCCCGATGTGATGTTTCGATCGATTTCCGAGGACGCGCTGTTCTGAGAGCTGGAGAGACGAGCTAAATAGGAGAGGCGAGGCTCGGTCAGAGTTGAAAGGGAAACGAGAGAAAGTCGAGCTCGGAGGAAACGACGCGAAGTCGAGGGAGGAGTACAAACTACCTTGAACAGTGAGAAGAGGGGCTGAAAGGCAAGACGGGAAAAACAAAAGTCAGACAAGAGGAAACGGAGGGGAGGGGACAGGGAGGAGAAGACTCACTCAACGAACGCGTTCGACGCGCCGAGACTACCAGCTCGGTTCGAAACAAGTTGCCTTGTGAGTTTTCCAGTCAAGTCTTTGATGTTCTGGATAGTGAGAAGAGGAGTTCGGCGTGGGAGATCGTCTGGGTGGAGGGACAAAAGAAGGGAGGAGAGGACGGACCTGTCGAGCAGTAACGAACGTTGAGACACTGGAAAGAAGAGAACAGCGGTCTATCAGCAGCTGGTCATCATCATCAAGAGTCATGTTAAACTCACTCTTCCACACATGTCCATTTCCTTCCCCTTCGCGACTTTGGCGCACTTGACTTCGTCGCGTACTCCTCGTGCCCCAGTCGCACTGTTCTTTGCCTCGCACATGATCCTTCTTTCTCTTGCAGAAGAGTTACCCAGAGAAGCTGCACCGGAGGATCCTAGAGCGACTCGATCAAGGACCTCGAGTGTTCCAGGGTTACCGATTTGATGGAATCGCATCAGAACGACGAGTCGACCAAGTTGGGTTTTCTGAGCTTGATGGACGGCGGGAAAGCCTGAGCCGAGAGGGAGACCAAATGTGAGTTGGAGAGCGAGCCTGCTGAAGAGATGGAGGAGACGTCCTAGTGTGGCCTCGGCGAGTTTGATCTCCTGTAAACCCAAAACAACCGTCAGGTGAAGAGAGGCTTCAGGCGAAGAGAGGCGGCTTCCTTCGTGCCCTTTTTAAGGAGGAGAAGGTATAGCTTACCAGCCAAAGATCAGGTGGGAACTCTGCCATCATGTTGAGCAGCCTCGAACACATAGCTCTAGCTTCGTCCGGATGCTCCCTAACAAATCGACCGAAGGCAGGAGTCTCGATGAATCTGCCGGTGGAGGTCTCGTAGATTCCCCATCGTTCGTCGCCGCTGAAGACGTTCGGTGAAGACTGGATGAACGTCCGAACGATGCATGGCAGGTAGAGTGCAGCGAGTGAATTCTGGAGTGTGGGAGGGAGCAGAGACGAGAGATTTCAGCCCTCCCGGTTTCGATCTTTCTTCACAGAGTCGAAGGAGCTCAACATACGAAGAAGGCATCATCTTGAGCTCTAGTGACGAAAGACACCGCATTGAGCTGATCGAGAGTATACAATATACAAAAGACCGTCAGAACGAGGATGACTGGAAAGCACAAGGGAAGAGTGGAAAGGAGGAAGGAGCGGAGTGGACTAACCAACCTGATTATCTCGTCCAGGTCTTCCATACGAAGAATTGCAGCTGCAGGTGCATCTCGACCTTCCACGAAGCCTAAAATCTCTGCGAATCTGGTGGCAGAAGGAAGAGACATGTCGAAAAGGGAGGGAGGGACGAAGAGGGACGGTTGCAGGTGAGGTCAACTAGGGAAAGGTGAGCTTGACCTTCCTTCCCTCCCAACGACGACGAGCCTCCCCTCCTCCTTTTTTTTATCTTCAGAATGTACAAACCGGTTTCCTACCTCACCGCGGACGACATAGCCAGTATCCTTGGTCTGAAGGATGGCTCGTACAGAGGTCTGATCGGGGAAGGCCATCAGCTGAAGCTGTTGAAAGGGTTGAAGGTCAACGATCCTTCCTTCCCTCCTCAACTTCTTCCCGCTGTTCTAACAAAGCACAGGATAGCTCAAATGGTCAGTGCGAAGTTGCTCTCCAGTCAGTATTTCCATCCGCTGACTCGACTTCATCGCTCGCAGGTGAGCGAGTTGGAGAAGGACGGGTCTCTCGCTTTGGTGAGCTTCGTCCTCTTCTCTTTTTCCTCTCCTTTCCCTTGCTCAACCTCCTTTCCCTGATTGATTTTCAGCCCGAGTTCACTCATCTGTACCTTCCCGAGCTCATCCAAGCTCACTCTCTCGCTTCCGCCTCCGAGTTTGATAACTTTTGGACACGGACGCTCGTTCTCGTCGCCGTCGTCGGGAACGCCTACTTCGACCGCTACGCCAGGAAGCCAGTCGAAGGATCAAACCTGCTCGAATGTCTTCTCAAAAGCTTAGCTGAGAATTTCCCCAGTCATCCTGAACTCCTGGATCCAGTGCGTCTATCTGCCCTCTCTTCCCTCTCGAGATCGACGCTGACGATCGTCCCTTCTTGACCTCTCGTCCTCCTTCGAAGAATTCCTCCCACGACGGCAGAGATCCTCGTGTAGTCTGTACAGGCTGGCTTCACATCATCACCAGCATCATCCTCAGTCGATCGTCACGGACGCCTCCTCAAGGCATCTCGTCCCCCTCGTCTCGACTCCTCCTCCCCTCCCTCCAAGTTCTCGTTTCGGATCTGCAGCTACCGAGAACGAAGGTCGTTCTCCCATCTTGGTACCTCGAGGACGCTACCACTCTCTTGAGAAGGGCTCTTCTCTTGATCGGGCTGCTGAAGGGAGATCTGGACCCGCCCCTTTTCTTCGAGTCGTTGCAGTTTGTGTCGTGGTGGAGGTGCGAAGGGACAACAACCGCTGGAGGTGTCCTTGAGAACTGTAGAGATATCAGAGATGGGGAAGAGGTCGTAGCTTGTGGAAGGGTGAGTCGTCTCTTTCCTCGAAGCTGCGACTGCTTCTTCTCTTTCGCTGACTCTCTTTCTTCCCCTCGGCTCAGTGTCGGTCAGTCCGCTATTGCTCTATCGGTTCGTCTTCCTTCTCCTTCATTCGCGCCCTCATCCGTAAGGCTGATCATCTCTATTCTTTCGCTCAACCTAGCCCATCAGCGAGCTCACTGGAAGGAGCATCGGGAGACTTGTTGGGAACCGATTTGGTGAGGACGCGACGGGGAAGGAGAAACGAACGAAGGAGTGCTGGAGTCGATGCATGCATTTCAACAGAACTTTTTCGAGCAGTCCTTCAGACGTCTGCTTGGTTTCGAGCGAGGAGAAGTTGAAAGGATCAGGTCGAGAGCTCGAACCTCACTTCGTCGCGTCGTTGTCGAATCGTTCGTTTCATAAATCAAGAGCCTCTATGTATTCTAGGAATCCTTTCTCTGCCCACCCACCGACGCTGGGTCTACCGGTACTGGAGACGTGTGAAGAGGAAGAGACGAAAGCGGGAGCTCTCCCTCAACCTCGTCCTCCTCGACGGTGGGCGACGGCGAGGTGATATAGCGCCGGCTCATCGAGTAGTGACGCAAGAAGAAGGACATCTGAAGAAACGACCAGGAGAGCGTTTATTAGCGACTGGCTTTGAAGAAGGGAAGAACGAGAAACTCACGACAAACGCAGCTCCAACAAGCGCACAAACAACGATCCAAACCTGACTCAACGCGTCGCTCAACACTCGTCTCACTTCCCTCCGCATCAACTCATCTTCCATCTCCACGATTCCAGCGAAGTCTCCTCGAAGAATAGTAGATATGATGGAGGGTGGGAGGTCGGTGGGGAGTTCTTTACGGAGGTGGGAAAACAGGATCGTTCCTCCGATGGAGACACCGATCTGCGAGACGGAAAAAGGTTTGTTGAGTCAGCGAGTGGGATTGAAGAAGGGCAGCGAGAAAGATCGGACTGACTGTGGATCCGAGGGATCGGCAGAGCTGGTAAGCAGAGGTGGTCGAAGCCATGTCCTGCGACGAAAGAGGAGACAAAGTTGCGTCAACAAGAAGTCCTTCGACGCGTCGACAGAACTGCAGAGACGTACCTTCATTGGAAGTGCTGATTGAAGCACGATCAAAGGAGGTTGGAAAAGCTGAATGAACGGAAGAAAAAATCAGCATCTCGTTCGAAAAGAAAAGTAAAAAAAGAGCTCACCATTCCGAGACCCAGTCCGGCGAGGATTGGGAGACCCTCTTGGTTCGCCAGGCCTGAGTTTGGGTCCAGAAGAAGCATGAGTCCGAATCCGAGAGTTCCAAGTCCCAGTCCTATCCACATGAAGGGACGAGCGACTTTGAGGCGCGTCATGAGAGGACCGACGGCGAGGGTCATCAAGGAGCATCCAGTGATGGTTGGGAGGAGCTGAAGAGGAAGGAAGGGCTCGCTCAGTGAGAGGTCGAGGAATTCGAAAGGGAGAGGGAGCGGACCTGGAGACCACTGATCATGGCACTTCTTCCGTGGACACCTGCAGGAAGGAGGAGAGAAGTCGATGGAAAGTCAGAACGCGGAAACGCGGAAACAAACGAGGAGACGCTTACCTTGGTAGTACGTGGGGAGGTAGAACGATAGCGAGAGGTATCCAAGACCTGTCGAAAGGAGTTGAAGTCAGCTCAAGATCGTAAGGTAAGAAAACCGAAGGAGACTGACTGTGAAGCGTGGTGATCGCCAACGTGAGGGTCGTCGTTCTCGTCCTGAAGAGACGAGGAGGGAACAAAGGAGTCCTCTTTGTGTAGCCCTCGTTGATCATTCCGATGGAGAAGCAGACAACTCCGACGACGAGAAGAGCAATCGTCGTTTTGTCCGACCCTGCAAGAGGAAGAGAAAGAGAGGAGGTCAGCTCCGATTCAACTTCGCTCGACCTGATCCGGTTCAACTCACAAGACCGATCAGCAGCAAGCGAAAATCCAGCGAGAAGCGTACCAGATCCAGCGGTGAGAAACAACCTGCGGGGAATCGAGAAAGGAAAACGGTCAGCACACAAGGTCGAGAAGAAGAAAAAAGAGAAGGACGAACACGCCGACGAAATCGAATCGATCTGCGAACTCTCGAAGAGTGATCTTCTTGCGAGGGTTAAGCTTGAGGCAGAAGTAGAGCATCACAAGAGCGACGAAGCCCAGAGGTAGATTCAGGAAGAACGCCCATCTCCAAGACGCTTTATCCTACGAGAAAGAAAGAACGCAGAGGTCAGGGGAAGCGAAGGTGATCAGACGCTTCGAGGCAGAAGAACGATGGACGAACAACGAGGAGTCCTCCCAGTAGAGGACCAACAATGGTAGCGAGAGCCCACACTCCTCCGATCGCACTACTGTAAGTTGGCCGTTGCTCAAGCGTCACACAGTCGGAGAGGATGATCGACGTCCTGTTAAAAAGGAAAGGTCGCGTCAATTTCGACCTCCAGCTCGATGGAGTCCGAGAGAGCTCACATGGTCATGATCCCACCTCCTCCAATACCCTGCAAAGCTCGAGCTCCAATTAAGAAGGGCATCGACTACGCGAAACCATCAGAATCAAAAGGAAGGTCAGACGCGCGTCGTCGGAGGGGGGGCGAACGAGCGAAAGGACTCACGGTGGCAGCTCCAGCAAGAGCCGAAGCGATCAAAAACACGATGATCGATGGGAAGTAGACCTGTTTCCGTCCTACTACGTCGGAGAGTTGGCCCCAAGCGGGAGTGAGAGCCGAGCTGGAAAGGAGGTAGGAGACTGAGACGAGCGACGAGACGATTCAGCTCGCTGCTCTTCCAAGAGCTTCGTAGTAGCGAACTGACCTCCAACCCAAGAGTAATCAGACCCCGTTCCTTTCAGATCAGCTGAGATCGTAGGCAGGGCGGTGGTGATGATGGTTGAATCGCTGGAAAGAAGGACAAACGAAGAGTTCAAGCCCAAGGTTGAAAGGAGCTTCTCGTCTTTCGGAGAGGACTAACACGGCAGCGAGGAAAGTAGTCAACGCGAGAGCTGTGATGACGAGGTACATTTTATCTGACGAACGAGGAAGAAAGGAAGGAGGAAAGAAGAAGAAAGGAAGGAAAAAACATCAACCTCCTCGTTCTGTTCAGCCCTCGACTCGAGCTCACACAATCCTTCCTTCCTTCCTTTGCCCTTCCATGCGTCCCAGTCCCAGTCCCAGTCCCAGTCCTCCCTCTGAGCCTTCCGGAGCTCCCTTCAATTTGCTCTCCAATTCCCTCCCTTCTCGCACCCCCCTCCAGCTCTCTCTCTTCTCTCAAGTTCGAAGACTCACTCTTGGGCAGCTCAATCCCTTCATCCTCCTCCCTCATCCTCGCTCCATGGTCCCTCCTCCTCGTCTTCTCCTCCCTGACCACTCCAAACGGCTCGTCCATCCCCTTCTTATCCATCGGCTCATCTTCCGGACGAGGACTGATTCGTTCTGGGTCGAGGAGGGCAGAGGGAGGAGGAGGAGAACCAGGTTCTACCTCGATTGGGTTGTCAGTTGAGGCTGTCATGGGTTTCTGCTGACTCTGTGGGAGTTGGCGATGAGCTTGGGTTGGTGATAAAGGAGGACGGTGTGACGAGCGAAAAGGGAGAAAAGAGAGGCCAGGTGGGTGAAAGTTGAAGGTCAAATCGATTGGGAGGGCTTCTCCACGACGACCAGGGCGAAGGGTTTGCCTCTGTGACTCCCCTTGGACTCCGTTGTTTTGCATTCTCGTCCATAGGTGACAGACCCTGTAAGGAATCAGGCTTGGATATCGCAGCGTTTTGAATCGGAACTTTGTGATCTATGAAGAAAGGCGCGGAGGAGTCGGTTGAGATCCTGTCGTCGACGCGACGTGTCTCCCTTTCGTTCAAGTATTAGGTCGCACGAGTCATCGTCGAGAGCGAGGTATCTAAGTTGCCAGACGAGCAAAGAGAAGAAAGGCGACGGATGGAGGGTATCTCGTAAGTAGAAAGAGGGAGCACAAGAGGAGAGGGCAAGAGAAAAACGAAACAAAAGGCTACGGACACGAAAAGCACCTCCCAGAACCTCAAAAGCATCTCCCTTCTCCTACAGCCTCTTGAGCCCTCGCTTCGCTCCAGCTTTGACGGCAGGCTTCGCTCCTCCAACGGCGGTCTTCTCAGCGACGACGGGCTTGGTGGGTCCGGAGCTTGACGAGGTTGCTGAGAATCCGGCGTTGGGTTGGGTATGGCTGTTGGACTGGAGAGGGAGGAGTGGCGAGGAGTGGGAGGATGAAGAGGGAGGGGGGGTTGAGGAGGCTGATTTGGTAGCGGTAGCGGTGGAAGTTGAGGTGGAGGGGACGAGGAACTCGGGAGGGGGGTTCTGTTTTGAAAGGAACGAGAAAGAACGTAAGAAAAGATGAGCTTGACTTGAGGAGCCAAGACGAGAGAGGTGAAGGGACGTACTCGAGGAGTCGCGTGAATGGAAGTGAAGAGACGAGCGTGCTTGCAGCTGAAGAGGGAAGAGAGAGAAGGAGAGGTCGAGGTCAGCTTCGACGAAGCTCGAAGTGAAGAACCGTTTCTGAAGACTCACTAGTCCTCGTAGGCCTCGAGGAGAAGCTTTCCAGCTTCCTCGTCAAGAGCAGACTCGGGGTTGGGGTAGATGAGAAGGCATCGGATGACCTGAAGAACAGAAATGAGGGAGGGAGAAGAGGTGGGAAGGGAAGGTTTCGGTCAGCTCCTCCTTCGGGATGTCGAGGGTTGAGGGTTGTTCGAGAGAGACGGCCGATGAGGTGAACTCACACTCAGAACATGGCTACGTCGAGAGAGAACGGAGAGGGTTGGGTGAGCTTCGAGGAGACAGAGGCGAAGCGAAAGGAGCGGGGGGAGGGAGGGAGGAAGGAAGGTCGAAGCTCACCTGATTCCAAACTCTGGCTTCCATCCCTTCTTCAAGGTGTCTACACAGATATCTCCCTGCTTCGAGACGTTAGGGTGGAAGATCTTGCTGGCGAAGGTGCCTGAGAGCGAAGAAAGGATCAAGGTCAGCTTTGGTTCGGCGAGGAGGAGCGAAGAACAAAGGGAAGGAAGGGAACGAACACTTGGGAGGTTGGGAAGGGTAGGTCGCTCCGAAGGCGAAACGAACACGGAAGTAGCCTCCAGCGTAGGGGGTTCCATCTGTGGGAGCAAGGAGGGGTCGAGTCAGTTGTTGGAAGCAAATAAAGGGAAGAGAACGGGGTGTGAGAAGAACAAAGGGAGGGGGGTGGAAGGGACGCGTCCGAGCTGACAGCAAAGACGAGCTCTTCCTTCCTGCCACAACGCCACAGCGAGACGGTCTCCGAGCTTCAGAGGTCGAAGGAAGCATCCTCAGACTCCCTTCTAGACTTCGACAACAGAAAACCTTCGTTTCGCTAGCTTCGAACCGCTCGAAATCAGCCTCCCCTCCCTCGTCCAACCTCCCAAAACAAATCAACTCCTCCCTTCCCTCTCCCCTCTTTCCTTCGCTCCTTCACACTCCCATCCATCTCCCGCATCTCCAACGAAACTCCAGAAAGACTCTCTAGACTCACCAGGCCCCTGGACCCAAGCTGTGAACTGGGAGATGTCCTCCTCGTCGACTACGACTCTGATTCCCTCAGGAGGATCAGCTCGAAGCTGGTTGAGCTCTTTAGCGATTCGTCGGATGGAGGAGGCAGGGATAGCGTCGGTCTGAAGGGGAAAGAAAGGGGAAATAAGAGGTCAGCTCAGCATGCGTGGGAGAGAGAAGGGAGGTGAGAAAGAGGAGTGACCATGTTTGGAAGGAGGTGAAGGGTGGGAGGGAAGAAGAGGAAACGGGAAGGGGGCTCTGATTTCAACTCAAAGGGAAAGAAGTTGGTGGACTTTCCATCAACACCCACTCGACTTGAAACTTCGAAGTTGAGCTTTGAAGAAAGAGGCAACAACGATATAGACATCTTCATTCAAGAGACAAGAGTTAAAAACGGAGGAGGATCTTGCAGCTTCCAAGAGGAGGCGAGAAGGTCGAAACCTCACCTCCCTCCTCGCTCTGTCCCTCCTTCTCCTGCTTCCTCGACCTCTCAGCCGCTCACGGAGGACACCTTATCAACGGAGCACCTCCTGATAGAAAAATCGCTGACCTTCAACCACATTGACCTCTTCTCTTCGTTACCTTCGATTTCTTCTCCCTCGTTCGTCTTCTACCAACCCATGCTCTTTCAGCCCTCGACTTCACTCTCCTTCACTCTTCCCGTCGGATCAACAACATCTCAATCTTTCTCTTCTCCTCGTCGTCAAGCTCTCCAGGCTCAGCTCAACATGTCCCCCTCAACCCTCAACCCTCGATCTCGAACGCCCTAGCTCCCTCCCTAAAGCCGCTCTCCTCCTCCTTTTGACCTCCCTCTCGCTGACCAACGCCTCTCCCATTCAGCTCCTCGGCGGCGACGCTCCTATGACTCCTCCTCTTCCCATCCAAGGTCTCCCTCCTCTCGTTCCCCTACCCTCGTCGCCAGCGCATCACTCCGGAGGAAGAGGTCTCCTCAAACCTCTCGGAGACGCGCTCCCCCTCCACGTCCTTAAGACGCGTTCATCGGGAACTCCTTCTTGGACGGGTTCTGCTTCCAAAGCTTCGATGATCCGACGCACGGGAGAGTCAAGTGAGTCGCTTCTTTAGTTCTCGTTCTCGTTCTCGTTCTCGTTCTCGTTCTCGTTCGTTTCGTTCCTTGTTGACCTCTCTATCCCCTTTCTCTTCCCCTTCCTCAGCTACGTCGACCAAACCACCACCGCCGCCGCCAACAACCTGACCTACTCCAACCCGAATACCTTCGTCATGCGAGCGGACTATCAGAAGGTCGTTCAGCCTGGGCAAAGAGGGAGGGATAGCATGAGGATTGCGTCCAAGAAGCTTTACAACGATGTGAGTCGCTCTTTCTCCTCCTCTCCACCTTTCCTTCTGGAGCTGACCTAGTCTATCCTGAATGCTTTTTTTGGGAGCAGGGAGGGATCTTCCTCGACCTCGCTCGTATGTTCGGTGAGTTGAGTCCGTACCTTTCTTCCCTTTCGTCCCTCTTTCCCCTTTCTTTTCCTCGTCTCCTCCCTCATCTCTGCGTCCCCTGACTGACCTTATCTTCTCTCCTACATATTTATTTGATGGAATCGCAGGCCTTCGAGAACGCCCTCTGGCAGATCAACTCGATGAGGACTTGCAACTAGATTGGATCGAAACGCTCGACGCGTCTCGTTTCTTTTCTTCTCTTCTTCTTGACTCGGACTCGATTTGACTGTATTTGTGTGTTAGACTTTTGCCTCGTTTGTTGTTGTTTTTCTGGGTGTTGATATCTCTTTCTCCCTCGTTCGTTCTCGTTGAGTTCGTCGTTGCCCTTGGTTTGGTTGACCTTTTGGACTTTTGCTCTCCGGTCCTTTCCTTTCGTTTACAATCCTGCCTAGCAACTTTGACGAAGAGGATCCAGACCTACTGGACGGATCCACGACGACATAGTTCTGATCAGAAGTAGGAGCGACTGTTGAATCCTCGAACGGAAGAAAGAGAGAAGAGAGAAACGCGTCGACGACCCGTCGTTCCGTCTCCTCCTCCTCTCCCCTCGTTCCTCCCCGATTTCGCTCCAGTTTTCACCTCAGTTCTTTCTTCGACGCAAGTCTCCTCTCATCCTCCCTCTATCAAACAACCCCGAACCCCCACTTCGACGTACGGACCCCCAAAATTTACTTTCCTCGTCGGCTTCCTCCCTCCCTCCCCTCATCCTTAAGCTGACTTCAAAATTCGAAAGCTCAACCTCAACCCACGACCCACCTTACTTCCCTCCTCTCCTCCCTTCCCTTCTTTCTTCTACAACAAGTTATGGCTCATAAACGTGAGTTCCTTTTCGTGTACGCTGTTATGCGAGGTGCTGCCTGAGCTGATATAGGGTTGTTCGTTTTGGGCGGTGGATTGAAACAGGTGCGAAACGATCCATTCGAGAGGCGAATCGACAGAAGGAGTGAGTGTTTCCCTTTGGATTCCTTTCTCGCTTTCTTTTTCTCTCTTCTCTTCTCTAGCGTACCATACTCATTTGAATGCGTCTCTAGAAGCTCCTTAACTGACTCTATCTTCTCTGTCTATCTTCCTCCCTCCTCCCTGTCCGTCCTCGCCCTCCTCCTCCTCCTTCACCTCCTCCTTTCGCCTCGCTTCGTTTCAGTGGAATCGACCGAGCTCCTTCTGGGAACGGGAACGAGAACCCCGCTGATTTCGAAAAGCTGCCCAAGAACGCGATGCGGGTGTTGATGAGTGCGCAGGTGAGGGAGGATTACAGGAAGAGGAAGAGAGAGGAGCAGGAGGGGACGACGAGTTCGGGAGCGGGAGCAGGGGGGAAGAAGAAGAAGGTGAGTTTGGGCTCGTGCGTGCGTTTGGTGGTTTTTTTAAGTGTAGAGGTGGGAGGAGTGAGATTGGTTTGAGCTGGGCTGTGGGAGATAAGATAAAAGAGCGCAGAGGAGGACGGAGGGAAGAATGAACGAAACCAAACGAATCCAAACATCGAGCTCAACGCTGACCCTCCCTCCTCTCCTTCCCTCCCTCGTCCCTCTCCCCGTCAGCCCACCACCACCTCCACCACCCCTTCCACCTCCTCCTCCTCCTCCAAACTCACTATCCTCCCCGGAGAATCCCTCCTCCACTTCAACCGACGAGTCGAAGACTCCCTCCGTTCCTCCGTCTCCGCCTCCACCAAAACAGCCCACGCCCACACCACCGACATCGCCCGTCAAGAACGAGAGGAACGAACCCAGAAGCACGACGATCGAGTAGCCAAGCAGCAAGCAGCGAAAGCGGAGAAGGAAGCCGCTTCGAGCAAGACGGGGATGCAAGGGGATTCGAAACCCACTCCCTCTACCGCTTCCACCAAACCCAAAGCCGTCGCTCTCACCCCTCTCGAACAAAAAACCCTCAAGAACAAGAAGTTGCTCCAAGAATTCATCCCCGCCGCTTCCTCGTCCGCCCCTAAACGACTCAACCTCAACGACGTCGGATCCGCTCCTCCCTCCCTCACGCTCCCTCGGTTCGCTTCCAAAGCGATCCAGAACAACGCTTCCAAGAAGAAGGACGCTGGCGAAGCAGGAGGGACGGCGGGTGCTGCGGCGGCGAGGATGGGTTTGAGTTTGGCTCAGCAGAGGATTCTGGAGGAGGAGAGGGAGAGGGTGATTTTGAGGTATCGGGAGTTGAAGGAGAGGAAAGGGTTGGGGTTCGGAGGGGGGGCTTTGGTGGAGGAGTAGTTAGATTTTTTGGTGGTGTGATGAGTGCTTTTTTGTCGCAGTTTTGGGTATGGGAAAGAGAGGGAGGGGGGAAGAGAGAGGGAGGGAGAGAGAGAGAGAGACGGCCTCCGATGCGCGTCGTCGTTCGTGGTCTCTCTCCCCTCCTTTCTCTTTTTTTTTTTGAGCGTTCCGCAAATTCTACTCAGTCGCAGAACCATCTCTTCGTTCGGACCTCTCTCGCACGGAGCAATCTCGGTACTCTACTCTCGCTCTCTTCGTTCCGTTTCGTCCCCTCTCCTGCTCTCTTTCCTCTCCTCTCTTCGTCGAGCAAACAATTACAGGATCAGATCGTATATGAGAAGCGAGAGACGTCAAAGAAAAAAAGGGGGTAGAGAGAAAGAGACTGAGTGGTTGGTAGGTTGGGCCGAAACGAGAACTAAGCAAAGGAAGAAAAGCGAGAGTGTTCGACGCGTCGAGAGAGGAGGAGAGAGAAGGGAATGAAGGCTAGACTACTCCGAATCCGACTCGTCTGCCTCGTCGAGCCACTGCGAACGAAAGCAACCCAACGAAGCAAAGTCAGCACGAATGCTCCTCTCCCACTCCCCGCCCTCTCATCGCTCAACTCCCAAAGACTCACCGTCAAAAACGCTCCCGCCGCCTTCCTGACCTTCTTGCTCGTCTCCTTGTCCGTGTACTTCTTGGACACGTGCGTCCCCCAGTTCTTGGCGACGTCCTCCTCGAGGATGTCCTCCTGGTAGTAGGCCATGAGGATCTTGGGGACGGCGGGGATGAGGGAAGGGTAGGTGAGCCCGACGAGCCGTTCGAGACCGCCGAGGAGGGCTTTTTGGTGCTTCTCGGAGGTGACCATCTGAGAGAAGAGGTCGGTGGGCAGGGAGGAAGAGGAGGGAGAGGGAAGGAAGGGGGAGGGAGGGTGGGTGGGGAGGAAGAGGGGAAGGGACGGGAGGGAGGAAGAGAGAGAAGAGAGGAACGGAGAAGTCAGTTCAGCTCTTCGAAAAAAGAAGACGAAGAGAGAGAGATAACGGTGAAACTCACAGCCTTGAGCAAGTTCGAGTAAGTCGGAATCTCCTTGACGACCTCCTCGGTGAACAACGCCTCACTGATCACCAAAACAGCCTTGTGCTTCTTCTCGATCCCCAACTCCTTGACCTTCGCCATCACCTTCTTCTCATCCAACCCCTCCTCCCTCGACTCCCCAATCCAAGCCTTCAACTGTCCGTAAGGCGAGTCCGCATCGTCGTCGTCGTCCCCGTCTCCCTCCCCCTCCTGTCCTCCAAGGATCAACGAGTTCTTCAACTGAGCACTCAAAGCCTTCTCCCTCGCCTTCACCGCCTCAGGAGACACGTCCACCGCCCAATCGTCGTCGTCGTCCGGTCGATCGGCAACGTCAGGGATCTCGCTCTCGTCGACCTCAGCGTTGGCCTGTCCGTCCGCTCCGTCCTCCGGTTCGGCAGGCGAGCTCTTGCCGTTGATGGCTTCGGCGTTGGCAGCGATGGACGAGTCGGCTCCGGTCTTGAGTCCCTTGATCTTCTTCTCGACGGGAGGAGGGTTCTTGATGATGTAGGTGGTGAGTTTGTGACGGAGGTCGACGGCGGATCGAGCTCCACAGGCTTTGCAGTCTCGGAAGACGTCGTCGGTCTTGGTGATGTTGTAGACGGTCTCGGGGTTCTTGCAGGCTCCGCAGAGGACGAACTGAAGGGTGGTGAGTGGGTGGGAGGGTGAGAAAGGGGAGAGAGAAGAAGGGAGAGGAGAGGAGGGGAGGAGGGAGAGAAGGAGAGCGACGGTCAGCTTCGACAGCTCCAGACAACGAGACAGCTTGAGAGAGAAATCTCAACGTACCTTGTCGATGAAAACATCCAACAAATCCCGGAGTCTCGCAGCGTCGTGAGCTCCACTGACGATGTATCGATCCGACTTCTCCTCGAGCTTGACCTGAGCTCCGAGCTCGATTCCGAAGAACTTGGTGGGGTCTGAGCAAACACCACGAACGAGACACCAACGTCAGCTCGTGTTTCCTTCCAAACGACCACGAAAGAAGGTGGAAGGAGAGTTCTCGAAGCTCACAAGAAGGAGGTCTGGCCAAAGCTCGAGCGATGTCGCTCATGTTAGGAACGACCGTCTTGATTCCATTCCCCTTTCCTTCGATCTTGGTGAGGAGGACGGGCATCCTAGAAGCGAACAAGTGAAATCATCCAATCAGCGAACTTGCTTGCGTAGTGGTGGAGAAGGAAGGAGAAGGAGAAGGAGAGAGTGAGCTCACTTGTATCGCTGATGAAAGGGAAACGAACGGATCGAAGAGAACGAACGGGAAAAGAGGTCAGCAACGCCGTTTTCTGACTGAGAAAGAGATAGAGCAGTGGAGACGCACGTAGAACTTGTCCTGTAGACATCACATCGAACGAAGGGAAACGAAGGTCAGCTCTCGTTCACTCCTTCAAGATCCAAACTTTTGGTTTCTCTCCCTTTGTCTTCCGTCCTTCCCTCCTCTCCCTCCCTTATTCCCTCAAGAAGAGATCGAACACTTACATCGACGTCTCGACGAATGTTAATGGAAGCCATGTTGAGTTAAGGTTGTTGTTGGGCTGCGGGTATTATCGCTGCAGCGAGACGAAAGGGAAGGAAGGGAAGGTCAGCTCGAGTGTGGAACGAACGACGAAGAGAAGGGAAGGAAGAGAGAGAGCTTACCAAAGAGTGATTGAAGGTATGAGATTTAGAGGACGAAGTATTCAGAAGGAGGGCGAAGGGCATCAACTGATGGATCTGAGGGAGGCGAGGAGGGTATAAGGCGACCGGGGAGGTGAGGTGGAAGGAAGAGAAGGGAGGAGAAGGGAGAAGGTGGGATGGATCGAAAGACAACGAGAAGAAACAAAGTCAGTAAGGAGAAATCTTCTCGAAGCAGCCTACACCTCTCCTCTACAGCTCTCCACCACGGAAGAGAGAGAGAAAGGAACGCGTCGCTCACCTGTTTCTTCAAGGGACTCGAGTCGGGTGGTTCGAACGGAAGGGAAGGTTGCAAGGCTCTTTGGAAGGCTGACGACGAGATCTTAGGAGCAAAAGAAAGGAGGATTCCGGAAGATCCTCGAGGGTAAGAGAGGTGAGGGGGGAAGAGAGCTGGGTTGGAGCTTCAAGGATTGGATGGGTGGGTGGAGAGGTGGGAAGGTCGAAGTTGGGTGGCGAAAGCGAGCGAAGGGGCGAGGCTGGTCTCGCTTTCGAAAGGGAGGCCGTTTTTTTTTTTTGGTTCCGAGTGTGGCAGTTTTCTTCTTGAGAGAAACAGAGGGAGGGAGATGGATATCTACAGAGATGAAAGGTTGGTGGTGTTGATAAATAGGACGGAAGAGAAAAGAGAGGACGTGAGGACGAGAGGAAAAAGAACGGACGCGCGTGAAGGAGGAGCGCGAAAAACAGAATCGAGAGACCTGATAGACAACGAAAGAAAGGAAGGGATAGAGAGACAAACAGATCCAAGAGCAGAGTACAGACAGAAGACACCGATAAGGACGTAAAACGAACGCGAAACCTCAAAACAACAGACCGAAACGGCGACGCCCTCCCTCGCCTCAACCCCTCCCGTGTACAAACTCATCTCCAAACCTCATCTCCCCCTCCATCGGACTCTGCACCCCCTCCATCGCTCCATCCCCACCCATCCTAATCCCCAACCCGAACCCTCCTCCAGGCATCGAGAACCCGCTGTACTCCTCCTGCCAGGCAAACGCGTTCTGATCCATCACGGGCGTGGGAGGAGGAAGAAGTTGAGCGGGAGGGTGGTAGTACTGGTTGGTGTTGATGCTGGTGGGAGAATGGTTGACGACAGCTCCATCGAACGAGTGCGTTCGAAGCAAACTGGGAGCGGCTCCGTTGTAGAGGGGCGAAGCGAGTTGTTGGACTCGAGAGGGGGGACGACGAGCGATTCGAGGAGGTTGGGGTTGAGCGAGGTACTGGGTCGAGCCGGAGGTGGAAGTGGAAATGGGAGGTGCGGAGTGGGTTCGTTGGATGGGGAGGGAGGAGAGTTGATCGTTTGGAGGAGGTGGAGGAGGAGCGTCGTGGTAGAACTCGGTTTGACGAAGGGATTGGGTTGGAGGAGGAGCGTAGGGGTCCAAAGCGGGAGAGTAGGGTGATTGAGAGTAAGGGGAGAACTGCTGAGGGTATTGATGATGAGGAGGAGGAGGGGGAGCTCCGTATTGAGAAGGGTAGGGCGAGTCGGCCGAGGACGAGGAGGAGGAGTAGTGGCTGGGAGACGCGTCGACATGGCAGGAGGAGGGATGGAGTTGAGAGTTGTTGGGGTAGTAGGGAGAGGGTTGGAACTGATGAGGAGGTTGGAGGTAAGGAGTGACCGAAGCCTGAGGTTGCTGGTAGTCGTAGACCTGGTGAGGGTGGTTCGACTGGCCGAAAGGTTGACGATCCGGTTGAGGTCGAGACGAGGAGGAGGAAGTCGACGACGTCGAGTTTCTCCTAGGCATGTTCTCCTGATCGACGACCATCGACTTCTGGGTCTTCATCTGAGCCTTGGTCTTCTTCTCCTGCTGGGATCCCTCCAAAGTCATAGCCGACGCTGTCCTCTTCCTCGAGCTCGACGACGCGACCGATCCGTCCTCCGACTCGACGGGTTGAAGTCCGATCTTCTTCTTCATCGACGGCTTCTTCTCCGCCATCTTCCCTCGACGGTCCTCCAACCCTACTCCATTCCCGTCTCCTTCAAACAACCAAGCCAAGTTCCCTTCCCCAAAGCCGGACGACGTCTTCCGTTCGAGGTTGGAGTTGTCGACGGGAGGACTGAGAACCGACGCGATTTCGACTGGTGCGACGGCAGCGGGAGATTCGACGATCCTCGAGAGGTCGATAGGGAGACCGGATACCTCCATTCGAGCGATCTTGTAGATTTGACGGAGGAGGGGAGCCTTGTTGGCGCTGATGAGGGCTCCGACGGAAGCTGTTGCGAGTTCGAGTCGTTGGATCGAGAGGGAGGGTTCACGAAGAAGGGAGAGGAGGAAGAGAGATCGATCTAGAGAGGGTGAACGAGTCAGTTGAGGGTTACAGAGAGAGGACAGAACGCTCGGGAAGACTCACCGTCGTCGGAGAGGTCCTTGGGGTCCTTGTACGTCTGAAAGGAAAGAAGAGAGTTTGTGTCAGCTCAACGCGTTCAACGTACGAGGATACTGGAGAGAGGAATATGAACTTACAACCCCGATAGGCCAGAAGGACGGAGGATTTGATCCGTCTCGGTAGGAGTGCTTCGTCGCAGCGGACCACGATTTGGAGACGGTCTTCGAGGTGGGACGTCCGAGAGTGTTGAGACGGTCGAGGAGGAACTCGGTGACGGCTGGATCGATGTTTCGATGGGAGTTGATGGGAGTAGGAGTGTAGACGGCAGGCGAAGAGGTAGAGGAGCTGGCGGTAGCGGCTGGAGTTGGGAGGGAGGAGGAGGAGGCGTTCGAGCTCGCGAGTTGAGCCCTGGTGTTGACCCTTCCCTTGAACGCTCCTACGTTGCCTACAGCAGCGATAGCAGCTCCCAAAGCCGAGGGAACGGGTTCTTGCTCATCCTCGTCGCTTCCAAACCCATCCTCTTCGTCCTCCCCCTCCTGCTCGTCGCCCATTCCATCCATCGACGCCGTTCCCCCTCCTCCCTTCCCGCCGCTCCCCGTCAGATCCTTCTCCCTGATCTCCCTCCCCCTCTTGGCCATCTCGACGCATTCCTGCCTAAGCTCTGGAGTGAACATCCTGTCGACTCCAGCCTGGAGGAACTCGGACGCGAAGAGGGAGAAGGTTCCTTGAGGAGAAACCCACGCGACGAGGAACGAGGATCCGTTGATGAAGGAGGCTTTGGAGAGCGCTTTGAGGGTGATGGCTTGTTTAGCTTTGTGATGTCGGTTCATAGATCGAATGTCGAGGTAGGGCTCTTCTCGAGGAACTGGTGAGAGGGGACGAGGGAGTGAGAATGGGACGGGAAGGCAAGGAGAACGAGGGAGGGAGGGAGGGAAGGATGATCAGCTCGATGAAACGAAGGACTCGATACCTCCTCTCTAGCAGCTCGAGCTCAGCTCAGTAGCAAGAGAGTCAGTAGCAAGAGAGAGAGAGAGAAGCGTAGGAGCTTACCGATTCGAGTCATTTTGAGAGTCTAGGTGACGGTTGAGACGGGAGGGAGGAAGGTGAAAGGAAGGAAGGGAGGGGAAAGAGGGCAGAGTTGAGGTTTGGACCAGTCCGTTCGCCTGTTCTGGCTGTTGGTTCTTAGAGAAGAGAAGAGTTGTTCTGAAGTTCGAAAGGAGTGTGATGTAAAGGAGAGTGAAGGGTGAAAGGAGCGAGAGGGGAGGCGGGCGTTGATGGGGGTTGGGGAAGAACGGAAGGAGAGCGTTCCTTTCTTTCCTCTGTTGACCTTTTCCCAATCGCGTCGTCTTCGTCGATCGCTCCCTTTCGTGCCAAACGCTCCGATCCATTTTATTAGACTAGCGAGAGAAAGAAAACAGAGGGCGGAACAGTAAACACGAGAAACAACATAGATGGGCTGAGAGAAGTGAGAAGTCAGAGAAATTGTAAGGGCGAAAGATGGAACGTTCTAAAACCTGAACCGTGCTCGTTCCGCGAGGAGGCCTTCCCTCTCATCTAGTCTCCCCGCCTTCGACGCAGCAGCTACTCCAGCCTGAGGAGAAAGTGGAAGAGGAGACGGTCAGCTATCTGCTGGAGAAGATGAGAAGATTTTCTGAGAGGGTACTCACGTCGAAATTGACTGAAGCTTGGTCGAACTGACCCAGCGTCGCTTGAAGGCCGGCAACGAATCCGTACTCTTCTGCTGTCCGAACGACGAGAGGATGAGCAGTAGCGAAGGCTTCGACCATCATAGAACAAGCTGAGTGGGTGTCGGTCTGCGAAAGAAAGGGAAGAAACGAAGTCAGGCCCTCCGTTGAACGACGAAAAAAAAGAAGAGGAGGAGACGCACCTTCGCCTTCGTCTGAGCCAACAACAACGCAATCGCCGACTTCAGAGGCCTCATCTCCTTCCCAAGATCCTCCACTTCTTCAGCCCATCCTCCAGTAGCCAAAGCGTCCCTCCCAACGTCGCCAGCGAGCTTGAAGGCAGCCTCCATCTCCCTCGAACCCTCCTCCTTCGTGCTCCCCTCCTCCGCACTCTCCCTCAAGCAGTATCCCCAGAGAGCTCTCGCCCAAGGTTCTCCTCCAGGTCCGAAGGAGACTGCTTTGGCGAGGAAAACGGAAGCCCGAACCTAAAAAGAAGAAGGGAGAAGGGTGTGAAAGTCAGCTCGACTTTGAGGAAGACGCGTCGGAGAGCGGATGAACGAAGACGACTCACAGGTTCACTCAAAGCGAGATAAGCATAGCCGACGAGCAGATACGGGATGTCGAGTAGGGAGGGAAGAGGCGACGAAGGAGTTGGGTTGTGGACCGGAGTGTAGGTGGCCTTGGAGTCTCGAGAGGTTTGAGGGCTGGCGTCGTAGTCTGGCGGAGGGAGGTTGACGAGGTTGGCCGCTGCTGCTGCATCACGGAAAGCTTCCGTCGACCGACCGAAGGAGGTGTGGATGATGGAACGAATCGCAACGGCGACGGCGTTCTTTCCATCTCGAGACAGAGCGGACTCGACGGCGGAGAGGGCGAGAGGGAAGGATCGCATCTCGAGGTGGATCAAGGCGAGGAGGTGTTGGATTGGAAGAGTAGGGGAGAGTTTGAGGGCGAGAAGAAGGTCGGCGAGAGCACCTGCATGTTCGAAAAGAGATGGTTAGCATCGAGAAAGCGAGGAGCAAGGGTTCGGGAAACGAACCCTTCAAGTGTCGAAGCCTCCATCGAATCAACGCTCGACGAACCAGGATCCCAGTGTCCTCCTCTCCCTCCTGCCACGCGATAACGTCCGAGAGACGACGAAGTACATCGACGATGTCTGAGAAGAAAGCCTTGTCGCAGGTGGATATCGACTCGACGAGGTAGCTAGCTCTCCTGGCGAGGAACTCGTCGCGTCGTTCGGGGAACCTGAGCGGAAGAAATCGAGGAATCAGTTTCCAGATCGAGGACTGGGAAGGTCGAGGATTAGACTAACCTCTGGAAAATGGCTGAACGAAGCTGGACGACATCTCCGAGGATCCGGAGCGGTACTCCAGGTCGAAGAGGGTGTTCCGGTCGGTTCGTGATGATCTGAAGACGATGAAAAACGAAGGTCAGTGCTGAGCTCGAACGAAGAGAAGAGAGAGAGAAAACCAACCGTCCACCGATCGTGAATGTATCCGTCCGATGCTAAGCAAGGATCTACGAGCTCCAGTTTCGATATCGGATCCACAGGTTGAAACGAGATCCCGTCTCCCTCCCCAGCCTCGATGTAACCCTTCTTGTCGTCTGTCCAACCTCCATGAGCTCCACCCATCAATCCAACACCCATTCCTGGAGCTCCTACAAGTCCTCCCCCGCCTCCTGGCGAGTTGAGCGGGTTGGGAGAGGTGAGAAGAGCTGTCGAGTAGGAGATGGACGAGTTGTCGCTGCGATGAGAACGAGCGGAGGAGTCCATGTTCGTCTGCAGCGACGGAGGATTCTGAGGCGGGAGTGGGTAGAAAGACGGGAAAGGAGCTGAGGATCCGTTGGCAGCACCTCCACCGAGAATCCGTTGTTGAGTAGCCGAACGTTCCTCCTTTTCCTGCTGAGTGAGTCGAGCGGTTTCGAGAGCGTCGATGAGGGATTGGATAGCTGGGAACGAGAAATTAGGCGTTGAAAGATAAGTTAGCAAAGGGAGGATGGTTTATCTTCGGGAGAGGAAGAGCGGGTCTCACTCTTCTCAGCTGAAAGGAGAGCGGAAGGGAAGAGAGTCAGCGAGCGTCGACGAGATCGAAACGACGGAAAGAACGAACCTTCGCCACCTCCGTAGCCGTCTGGGATACCAGCTTGAGGCTTGAGAGCAATCTCCTCGACTCGTAAACGTTGGATCGTCTGAGCAATGGTCTGAGAGTTGGCTTGAGCGACGATGCGCTGCAAGGAGTAAGAAGCGAAGGGCGGGACGAGTCAGTTCTCGTTCCTACACTCTTTCGAGGCGTCAAAAACTGACCTTGATCATCCCAGGTAAATCGGCTTCAAGTCCTTCGATCTGCCTCGAGATCTGCATCCCGATATGACGCGTATCCTGGACGGCTTCGAAGAGGGCGACGGCGAGCTTCGACGTGAAGGCTACGAGAGAAAGAGAGGAGGAAGTCAACCTCTGTCGAGACTGAAGAAGCGGACGAGTCGAACCTCACCTTTGGTGAGTCTCTCGTCGAGATCCTTCAGAGCCTTCGCAGAACGGTCGGCGGGCCAGATGTGAGCGATGTTCCTGCGAGACATGAGACGAACTCGAATCAGCGAGGGAAGTGGACAACTCTGCGAGAAAAGAGGACGAGACTGACTGTTGATTCTCCTCCATCCAAAAAGCAGCCTTGTCGAAGTCTCTAGATATCGACTCGAGAGCTCGACTCTCTTGACCAGTGAGCTCCAGCTCTCGAGCTACGAGCCTTGAGACGTGGCCGCTCAGGTTGGCGACGAAGACGTCCATGACCCGAATCAGGTACTGATCTGGAGTGGCAAAAGTAAGAAGAGAACAGAAGATGAGTTCGCGTCACTCCTCGGAAGGGAGGGCGGGAAGAAAGAGGTCGCGAGGGGGGGAAAGAGCGAGTCGTCTCGACTCCGACCGCGACCGTCCTTCGTTGCTCCTCTTCGCCTCTTCGCCTCCTTTCCGAAGCAACATCTCACAACCCGCACAGGGAACTCACCTTGATTCGTCCTCCTAAACATCTGCCTCAAGTTCGACGAGAAACCCAGCAACCTCTGAGCACTCCCCATAGCTCCTCCTGCACTCCCGATTGTCGTGACTCGCGTCAACGATGCTCCTCCCACCTGCTGCTGAGACTGAGGTTGAGGGAAGTTGTATCCCGACGAAGAAGAAGAAGGGGCTGGAGTCGATCCTCCTGGAGGGCTGAACGACGGTCCTGCAAAAGCGTTGACCTGCTCGTAGGTCGTCGCTGGGTACTGTCTCGGAGGGGGAGCAGATGGAGGCTGTCCTCCTCCGTACCCCATCTGAGGAGAAGCCTGGGTGTATCCTCCTGGGTGTTGCTGTTGCTGTTGAGCTGGAGGAGGTCTTCTCTGATCTTGAAGAGGAACGGGAGGAGGGGAGGGGAAGGGAGCGGGTTGGTAGTGGGAGGAGGTCGAAGGAGGAGCTGAATGACCTTGAGCTTGAGCTTGAGCGAGAGGAGCGTCCTGTCTATCGAAGGAGGAGAGTGGTCGAGCGAACATGTTGGGATTGGGTTGAGTTGGAGCTTGCATGAGAGCTGGTTTCGGAGGGCCATGGTAGGAGAGTGGACGCTGATTTTGAGGAGGAGGGAGCTGCTGTTGAGCTGGGCCCGAGGGGCCTCGAGCTGACCCGTTGTAGCCTCCTGGGTTCGGACTGAGCTGCTGATGCTGCTGAGGAGGTTGGAGAGAGCGATACTGCTGGCTTGGAGGAGGTTGCTGGGAGTAGTGGGAGATGGAAGAAGGAGCGAGGGAGGTAGAGGAGGAAGCGGTGGTCGAAACCGATACGATGGACGCCGAATCCGCCACTAGACGCTCCTTCTCACGACGACGCACTCGATTGGGATCCTTCTTGGAAGTAGATTGAGGGACCGACATGATGGGGAGGAGGGTCGAAGAGGGAAGGCAGGAGGGAGGGAGAAAGTCGAGAGGGAAGGACCTTCGAAAGCTGAGGAGGAGGAGGAGGAGGAGGAGGAGAGGAGGGAGGAGGAAAGAGGGTCGATGAGATAGAGGCCGTAGATACGAGTGATTGAATAGATCGGACAGATGTTGGGATCCAATTCTCGAGATGGCTGATATAGATTCTGAGGTGAGAGGTCGAAGTAGTTGAGAGGGAGAAAGGAGACCAAGGGTCTCGGAGGTTGAAGCTCAACTTCAACTCGACGCACCGCTCCTCCTTCTTCCTCCTCCAAACCATCATCACCTCTTCTAGCCTTCCTCAGCGCTGATTCTCGTCTTCTCAGGATATAGATCGAACTGCTGCCAAGATCTCAAGCACCTTGTGAACATCCTCGTCGAGTGAACGCTGCTCGGCCATCTCCCTCTCCTCTCTCCCTCCCTCCCCTCCTCCTCCGACGCTCTCTCTTCGCACTGCCTCCTCCTGAGCTTCTCTCAGATCGCTCCCTTGCTCTTTGATCCCACTTGAGTGTGGGATTGATCTCAGATAGTCAAACCCCTTCGTCCTTCCTTTTCCAGAGCAGATCCTCCATCTCTTCGCCTCTCTCGAGCTCACCCAAACTGACTTCTTCTCCTCTCCCTTCTTCTTCCGTTCTCAAAACATACAGACTTCAACCATAAGGATCCTTTAGTCTTCTCTCCACCCACCGAGTGAAGAACTATACATCCAATTCCAACCCGAGCCTCAAGCTCTACAAACCAACATCGACTCGAAACGAACGCGACCTTCCCCTCTCCGTCCTCTGCCTTCCCTCGTCTCTTCACCTCTCACCACCTCAGATTCCTCCCATCGCCTAATCTCTACCTCTTTTGACTCCCGGATCTTTCTCTTCGTCTCCACTCCCCCCACTCAGCTCCAACTTACAAAGCCCTCCCAGCCGCCCTCTCCTCCCTCAGCTCATCAACCTCATCTGCTGCTGGCTCTCTTCCTCCTTGATTTTCAACGCTTCCACTCGATTCAACATCATCTGTCCTCGATGAAGAGGGAGGTACGCAGGAGGAGTCGATTCCGTCGAAGGTCGACCGTCGGGCGACGCGTCTTGTCGACGGGGAGAGGGGGCGGGAGCAGGAGGGAGAGGCTGGAAAGTGTTTCGAGGCTGCTCGGTGGCGTAGAGGAGTGCTTAAGGGACTGGAGAGCTGTTAATAGAGGGTTGGATAGAGGGAGAGGGAGGGATGAAGCGTCGTGCGGTTCCGGGGGGGGGGATTGTTGGGGACCTGGAAGAGAGAAGAGAGGAGAAAGTCAGATCTGTGAGTTCAAATATTTAGCTTCGTTCCTCTGTTACTCCCCAGTCCGATATTTAGGACGAGGAGTCGCGGCCGTCTCTGTTTTCGGTCGGTCTTCTCCAGCTCGAGCTCACGACGAGCTCACCCTTCCTTCCTTCCCTTCGCTGACCGGTAGCCGCCTCTTCCCTTGTCCCCCAGGTCTCTCGATCTCAGGTCTGACAACTCCCTCGAATCCTCATCTTATCCTACCCGAATTTGAGCTCACGAGAAGCTTTGCAGCTACTCTCTTGACCTCCTTTCGTTTTCCTCAGCTGTTCAGCCCACCTCCATCCCTTTCCTTCCTCTCTTCCTCGCTGCTGGCCTGAGCCGAGCTTACCTCGAGATACCTCGAGCCCAGCCATCCAATATCCATGAGTCGATTGATCTGGACACATCTCGTAGAAATCCTTGATGAGCTCTCTATCTCTCTTCTTTTCGAACCTTCTCTTCCTCCCTCCCTCGAGCTCATCCGCTCACTTCGCAATCTCTCCTTTCCTTCTCAGCTCGAACAGCACTCGTAAGAATGCTTATCCGTTCCCGTGAGTTGCAAATCTTCTTTCCTGTCGATCATCTACGAAACTTGCGCTCTTTCTCTCCCGAACAACCCGACGAGACGCCTCTTCTTGTCAACGAACCCTCTTCCCAAAGCGTTCGTCTCACTCAGCTCTTCCCTTCCTTTCGTCGACAGATGGCCAGAGAGTGCATCGAGTCTTCTGGGTCTAATTCGGTGAGTCCACTCCGCTTCGCTGTGAAGAAGAGGCGAGATGAAGGACGAGGAAGGTCGGACGCGTCGTTCGCTTTACTGACTCTCTCCATCCTTCTTCGCTTCCCGTTGTCTCTCGCTTCCTCTTTAGAATCCAGGGTCTGAGAAATGTATAACTTCGGTTTGTTTCACACTCGCATCTCGTCGTCTCTTACAAGATCTTCCCTTCTTCGCATCCCCCGTCCTCCAACCAACCATCATGTTCTCAGCCGTCTTCCTTCCCTTCGCTCTGTCCGCCACTCTGTTCTTCCCCCTTCTGGTTCTAGGACAAGTCTCTACCGCTCCCGATGCTCCTCCAGTCGGTGAGTCCATTCCAAGAGAAATCATGACTGGAACGAAAATCCGAAAGCTGATCTTCACCACTCCTTTTTTACAGGCTCAACTCTCATCGCTTACAGTTTTTTGCGGCCGGGAAACTATACCGAATTTCCCCTCTCGACCTATGTTGACTTTGCTGGATGTGAGTCCCGTACGGTCGACTCGACAAGGAAGGAACTCACCCTTTCGCTTTCGGTTCTTAGGCTCTCGCCAACCGGGATGCGACAGGTATATGGCCTTCTCTGACGTCTCAAGTCCTGGTGGACCCTTCTGCGGGTGTCCCACTACGACTTTAGTTGGCTATGGAGCTTCCCGCGACGGTGCTGGGGTGAGATTTGTGAGTGCGCCTGCAAATCGCAGGGGTTTCAACTCCTTCGAGCCGCTGACTGATAGGGGAAGAACGCAGATCTACTTCCCCAGTTACGGAGCGTGGCTTTTTAAAGGGTGTGGCTTTATTGCTGGGTTGGAACCGTCGTCGTCGATCATGTCTGGAGGCGGTAAGTTTATCTTCCTTCGCTCTTGGCTCGAGGTTATGGAAACCATTTCTGATGTATATACTTGTACAGAGGAGTGTTCACTTTTCTGTAACAACCGACGCGTGGGAGTGGGAAGCCCTGTCTTATTTCTGTACACCGCCTTCAACTACGCGACGGGAGCCTGCGTGAGTTTTCTGTTTGCGTCAGTATCTTCAAGGAGGCAAAAGCTTACCTTTCACATCGCCTCTCGAATGATCTCAGTACTGTGTGAGTGAGCCTACATCGAGTCTTACTTCCGAGCTTCATAGCAGCGCTAACTTTGCGCTGTGTCCACCCTTTCGCCTCAGTTCAACGATTACTCGGCCGTCACGCCTGGACCTTGCAGCACTGACGGAGTACTTTCTCAGGTCTGTTTGTCTTGTCGCTTTACTTATCGCTTTTCGAATGACACACCGACATTAACTGATTCAACCGGTTCAACTTTCCGATCTCAGATCTACGCGCACGATTTGCCAGCCGAGTTCGTGTCCTTTCCCCTCTTCGCCTCGAAGATATCAGTCCTGAAGATGACCACTCTCGTTGTTCTGCAGGGTGCCGAGGCTAAGCTCTGCTACTTCCAGTTCAACCAGGTCAGCTACTTCGTCGTCTCTGTCTTCTTTCAGCTCCAGTAGCACTTCGTGAGTCCGCGACGCGTCCGTCCCTTTGTCTCTTTCCCCCGCCGACGAGTTCGGATCCCCCTCTTGCAGGGTTCCTCCCACTTCTACTTCTTCTGGAACTGGAACTCTCTCGGCGTTCACCACCAGTTCCAGCAGCGAACTTCCGTCATCAACTTCGTCCACCTCGACATCGACCCTCCCGACTTCGTGAGTCTTGACGCGTCCTCTTCCCCTCCTACGCTGACGAGCTTTCTCTTTCTTGTAGGAACATCCCGACGTCTGCCTCCTTCGGAACCAGCACTGTCTCAACGTTCATCACCAGCTCAAGCAGAGCACTCCCGTCTTCGACATCGTCGGACACCAGCACCCCTTCGATTCCATCCTCCACTGCCATCGACACTTCCAGCAGCCCACCAACCTCTACGTCATCTTTCTCGTTCGTCCTTTTTCTGTCCGCTTCTTTCCGCGTCAAGTCCATTACTGATCGTTCGCCTCGCTTCAGTGAGCCAACGAGCACAACTGGCGACGAGGTCATCTCCTCCTCGTGAGCGTCTCCCTTGAATCCTTCGTTCACCGTCCGGAGCTGATCAAACACTCTTTCTCTCTGTTCAGTACTACTGTATCAAATCCCTCCTCGGCCGTACTCGCTGCCGAGAGCTCCTTTGTTCCTCCTTCCTCCGCCATCATCGTCGGCGGATCCTCGACGAGCCAGCTTCCCTCCTCCCTCGAGTTCGAGACGCTCCCCGTCTCGGGCCCTCCATCTGCTCCTTCCACTTCGGTATCTCTCATCACGACGTCAGTTCCACAGTCTTACCTCCACGCAGAATATCGATTCTTGCTGACGCTCTCGTCTTTCCTTGATCCCACAGTTCGACCTCCGTCGTCGACGCGTCTTCAATCCTCCAACCCGTCCCTTCGTCCTCCTTCGTCGACGACACTTCAAGCGCTCCTACTCCTACTTTTACCCCTCTCCCGCTCGGGATCTCATCAGCAACACCGGAACCTTCTATCGTCGTCGTCGACGCGTCGTCGTCGGAGATCGTCTCGCAGGTCCTCGTCACCCAGTCGGACTCTCAGATCGTCACCTCAGCCCAAACCCTCGTCGTTCCAATCCTCACCATCTCTACCCCAACTCCCGAACCCTCTATCCTCCTCGTCACCTCCGTCTCCGAGGTCGTTTCAGAGGTATCGATCACCAACTCGGACTCCCAGGTCGTCGCGTCAACTCAGACCTTCTCCACTCCCATCACCCTCACTTCCACCCTCGACTCTCCCTCCGAAACCCCTACGGCATCGGCAGTACTCCTCACTTCCCTCCTGCTTTCTACCAACTCGGAATCGGTCGTCTTCTCTTCCCTCGTCCTCACCTCCCTCCCCATCTCACCCTCCCCAACAGCTGACGCTCCCTCCTCCGCCTCAGCCGAACCCAGCGTCGTCGACGTCGCTGTTGCTGGGAACGTCGAAGCCTCTTCAAGCCTTTCGGGAGGTCAGAAGGCTGGCGTAGCTGTCGGATCGATCGTGGGAGGAGTCGTCGTGGCGATCACGCTGGGAGTCCTGATTGCGAAGGGGTTGATTTTGGGAGCTTTGACGGGGTTAGGGATTGGAGCTGCTGCTGGTGCTGCTGGAGCCGCTGGTGGAGCCGCTGGGGGTACTGCTGGAGGAGCCAGCTCGGGAGCGGGAGCGGGGAACGCTGCGACTCAGACGGGGATGGCTTCGGTACGCGTCTCGTCTTTCGTCCGCTTCCTCTTTATAGCAATCGAAGTCCAGGTGCTGAGGCCCTCTTTTTTCTTTTCGCTCGTCTTTTAGACTGCCAATCAAGCTACTACAGCAGGAGTTAGCTCAGCCGCCAACGCTCCCGTCCACTCGGGCATCTCTGCTCCACCCAACGCCAACCCTTTCCTCAGCGCTGGAGTAGGAGGAGGAGCCGCCGTCGCAGCAGTAGGAGCAGGGGCAGCAGCATCTTCGGGATTGGAGAGTCACTGGGGAACGGCAGCTCTTCCTTTCCGAAAGCGACCCGTCACCAACGACGAGGAGAGTCAGGGAGGATCACCGTTCTCGGATCCTCCTCAGGAGAGGGATCAGTTCGGGAGATTGATGGACGACTAGGTTACATAGTGATGAGGAGTGTTCCATTGCGATCAAGAGCCTACGGTCTCGTGAAAGAGGCTGGCTGACTCTTTTGTTTTTCTCTTGAGCTCGAGTCTCGACGCGTCGTTTCATTTTGGGTTCTTTTGATTTTGCTCTTTTGTTTTTCAGGGTTTTGGGTCTCTATTCTTCGCTTTTAAGTCGTTTGGTGTCTATCCGGTATTTCTTCTTTCGGCCCCTTTCAATCTATGCCGCCTCTGGGACGTCTCTCTTTCCACTTTTCTCTTCTCGAGTCGGCTCGATCCTCTCGTGTCCGTGGTCCCTTCCACTTCTCTTCCCACTGTACTGATAGACCAAACATGAGGCTTTAATGGAACCAGTTCTTCTCTCCTCGCGAAGTCTCTCCGACTTGTTGCCCCGACTCGAATCGATTCGAAAACGACGACGCGCCTCTGTTTCTCCTGCTCTCTCCCCTCTTTCCTCTCGTCCCAAAATCGTAAAGTCATCAATTCTAAACCCATCTCACGCTTAGTCTTCCCATCCACCCTTCCCACTCCACTTCCCCTCTATCCACTGCTGCAACAACCGTACCGTCTCTTCTCCCTCATCCTCCCTTCCTCCATTTTTCCCTTCCCCCGCCGTTGAGTCCGGCAGATCGTCGTTCATCGCCACCATCCCAACCTTCGGCTCCATCGTTTCCAGGAGCTTCAAGGTAGACTTGAACTCGAGCGGGGTGCGGAGACGGGCGAAGAGAGAGGTGGAGTCTTCTATTGAAACGAACCGATCAAACGAACGAAGCGAGAGTCAGTTCGACGGGTAGGAGAGGGGACGGCGAGAAGAGGTGAAAGAGGACGTACTTGTCGAGGAAGCTGTGTAGCGTGCGATCAGTCTTTTCCCCGAAAAAGAAAAGGGCAAGGAGTCAGCGAGGAAAGTAACAATGGAACGATCACGCGTCGAATCTGAGACTCACCTCTCACACCAATCCTTCAGCTCGACCTCCGCTCCCCAAACACCACCACCCAACACCGCTCGTAATGAGAAGTCCGTCTTCTTCCAGCTCTCCGTCAACGGCAAGTGAGGCTGAGGCTCCTCCTCGAACGGCGACGACGAGGGAGGGTCGACGGGGAAGTTGGCGACGAAAGTACTCGATTGCGCAGGAAGGAGTTTCGAAGTCCCCAGAGGACCAGACGCTTGGATGAGAGCGGAGAGCACTGCATCAGAAAGACGAATCGAAGGTCAGGTTGAGGCAGAGGGAAAGGAGAAGAGAACGAAGCGTTCGTCAACTCACAACAATCCCCACACTGAGGCCTTTCGAACGCCAGTCTTTTGAAAATGTTCGAAGCCTCCTCATTGATGCATTGACGAGCGTTGTCAGGCCAGAAGTCTCCGAAGCAAGCTCGAAGGTCGATGGAGCAGGAGGACGAGGAAGCGCCGAAGGGAGGGGCAGGACCATCGAGAGACGCTGATCAAAGGAAACGACGAGAGGCGGTGAAGTTAGGACGAAGAGATCGGGGGGAAGGACGGAAGACAGATAGGGAGAGGAAAAGTAGAGTAGGAAGGAATCGGAAGTGAGCGAAGCGAGAAAGAAAGACGCGTCGAACTCACTCCACCCGATCGCGTTCCCCTTCGGACCTTCCTCTCCCAACGCCTCGAACGTCCTCCTTACATTCTCCGGTCTCAGAGTATGCCTCTTCTCGAGTGTAGTCTGATTGACGGTGACGACGGGAGATTTGAGCGAGTTGAGCGTGTTGGCTCCGTTGAAGAAGATTCCGAGGAGGGATCGGTCGGAGGATGAAGGTCGTTTTGGATCCGTGATCTATCCGGAAGAGAAGAGCGATGAGTTAGAGGAAAGATGTTTCGAAAGGACGAACGGAGGAAAGCAGCGAGACTGACCTTAACCGTCGGCGGCAGACCCAACAGCTCCCTAACCACATCCCTCTCCCTCTCCTCCCACCTTCCCTTCCTCCCCTCCTCCCCCATCATCACCACAATCCAGCTCCAAAGCATCGCTTCTCTAGCTCGTTCGACCTATACCACGAACCAGCCCGAAAGACGCGTTAGTTCCATCTCTCCTCGCTTCGCCTCCTCTTTCTCTCGACGCGTCTCGCCTCGAACTCACCAAAAACGTCTCTCCCAGCCAAACCGAATGATAATCTCCCGGCTTCGTCTTCCCATCCTCTCTAAACCTCCTCCTCGTACTCTTTGAGAAATGCTTCTCCCACCAGATGAGGTTCAGCTCATGCTGGATAGGAGAGAGCAAAGGTTTGGGTGCGTGAAGCAAAGTTGGACGTGGTCGATGGCCGAACCGCTCGCCTGCGTTCAACAAAGGAGAGCACAGTGAGTCAGTCACTGCTCCAAGCTCAAAAGGACTGAAGGAAGCGAGACGAGCTCACCAATGAGATAGTTCGACCTCTCCAAAGCCATCGACTCGTCCCCACCCGAAAAGCTCCCCTTGTTGCTACTTCCCACGAAGCCAGGCTCGATGTTCCAGAACCGACGCTCCTCAGGGTTCGGGTTGGGATTGAAGGGTGTTTTGAAGGTTGGGGAGGAGAAGGAGAAGGGGATTACGGGGCCGAAGGGGAGGGAGTGGAAGGAGGAGGAGGTGTGTGGAGTGAGGAGGAAGAAGTCGTCTGGAACGAGGGACGAGAAAGGGAGATGTGAGTGGGTGAGGAGAAAATGGGGGAGAGGAGATGGAAAAAGGGCGGACCATTCAGGTAGACGTAAGTGGGGGAGAGAGATGGGATGTCGTAGAGGTGGGATTCGATGGAGAAACTGTCGAACAAAGAGACGAGACGCGTTCTGAATTCAGCTCTCTCTTCTTCGTACCCGGATGAGCTCGAGATCAATCAGACCGCACTCACCTGTTGAAGCTCGGCAAACTCTCCTCCATCCTCTTCTCAAACTTCTTCCTCAACTCCCTCCCGCCCCCAGCAGCAAAAATGTCCGAATGCGACACCTCTCTCAGCACCCTCCCTCCCTCCCCTCGTTCCGACGGCAAAGCCAACCAGCTAGGTCTCTGCCCCACCCTCCCACCACTATCTCTTTCTGACTCCCAATCCCCCGAGACAACGAAGAAAGATCCACGTCTCGTCTCGTCGAGGGAAGACGAGAGCGCGTCCTCGACGGAACGAAGCGAGTGCTGAAGTTCTCCGTGATCTCGATAGTGTCGAGCTGGAATGGACTGGCGACCTCGATAGGAGTTGAATTGATGCAGCCAGAGAGGGTCGGAGGAGTTGAGCCTGAGTGAGGAGGAGCGACGAAGAGGGAGGGGAGATGGAGGCGATTAGCTCGACGACTCAGTCTTCGATTCGAGGAGGTTTGAGAAGGAGGAGGACGCACCAAGTCCAGACGAAATCCAACCTAGGCTGTTCCACTCTCGAGCACGAAGGATCGAGCAGAGTTCCATGGGTGAGCCATTCAGAGAGGCATGGTTGCGGGAGGAGAGGGACGGGTTGGATTCGGAGGTGAGATCGACGAGGAGGAGGAAGAGGAGAGAGGAACTGGTTGTAGAGATTCGACGAGAGGGAGGAGTTGAAGATGAAGGGTTTGGTGGTGTACTGCAATCAACATAGAATAGTTTCAGAGTCAGTGGAGCTGCTTGAAGGAGCAGAAACGCAGAGAGACGAAGGGGAAGGAAGGAAGTTTGAGCTCACCTCTTCGGCGAAGTCCTCCTCCTCTACGTCGTCGCCTCCTGATTTCGATACATTCCAGCTCAGGCCGAGAACGAGGAGCACAAAGACTGCGAGCCCAAGACATCTTCTCCTTCCGAACCCTAGAAAAGGAGGCATCGTCGTCGTTGAAGCAAAGGCTCCGAAATCGAAAGGCCCTCTTGTTGAGCTCGACCCTTCCTTCCTTCTCTCCTCCACTACCCACTTAACTCCCTTCTCCAGCATGCTCGGTTCGTCCCTCTTCTACTTCTTGATCTCTTCTCATTGCTAACGACTACGTCGTTCTCGCAGTCGTCGGTCTCACAGGTGGAATCGCAACAGGGAAATCAACCGTCTCATCGATCCTCGCTGCACCTCCTCACAACATCCCCATCATCGACGCAGATCTCATAGCGAGACAGGTTTTAGACCCGTTAGTATCCTTCTTCATGCTCTCTTCTATACGCTGAAGCTGAAGCCGTTTGCTCTGACTTTCGCAGCGGAACGCCAGCGTACAAGGAAGTGCTCTCCCACTTTGGTCCTTCCATCCTCCTCCCCCCATCTTCCTCCTCCTCCTCCGCCTCCTCCTCTTCGGAACCTCTCCCCATCGACCGAGCAGCTCTAGGTCAACGAGTCTTCAACTCTGAATCCGATCGCAAAGTGCTCAACTCGATCGTTCACCCAGCCGTTCGGAAGGAGATGGCCTGGCAGGTCCTCAAGTGCTATCTCCGAGGGGAATGGGTCGTGGTCGTGGATGTGCCGTTGTTGATCGAGACGGGGTTGTGGAAGTGGGTTGGTAGGACAGTGGTGGTTTATGTGTGAGTCAAAGGAACGCTCTGTTGTTGGGTTTGAGACGGTAGAGGAGGGAGGGAAGGACGAGCTCGAGCTCACCATCTTGGTTCTCCTGTCCTTCGTTTGCTCTTTGACCAGATCTGAGCAAATCCAACTTCAACGACTTCTCGCTCGTCCACCCATCCCACCGAACCCTCCTCTCACTCGAGAACAAGCCCTCTCTCGCATAAACTCCCAGGTACGTTCCTCTCCTCTCCCCAACGCGTCCCTCCCAAACTCACCTCTCGTCCCACCCTCTCCTCTCCTCTTCCTCGCCCGTTCTTCCAGATCCCACTCCCTCAAAAACTACCCTACGCAGACCACATCATCGACAACTCCTCTCCCCTCCCCACCGTCTCTCAATCCATCACCCATCTCGTTCGATCCTGGAGACGCGAGTCCGAATCCTTCCCCGGTTGGTGGTGGTGCTGGGTTTGTCCGCCCTTGGGACTGTTCCGGGCTGCTTGGGTGCTCGCGGGACGAGGGAAGAGAGTGGAGAGGAGGAGGAAGAATACGAGGGGAGGAGGGGCGAGTGGGAAGAGGAGGGAACAGGAGGAGGAGGTCGAGTTGAAGGTCATGGGCGGTGGGAGGAGGGAGAGGGATTGAGTGGGTGAGAGAACAGGGATTCCAATATGTTATCGTAAATGAGTGACTAATGGCTCGAGTTCAAAGTGTTTTGTATCTTGAGGAGAGATGAGAGAGAGAGTCTGAACGAGACGCGTCGCACACAACCGCGACTCCCTCCGTCACTCCTCGACGACATAACCCCACGCACTCGAGAGAGGTGTCTCAAAACTGTAGGGATCAAAGCGTTCGCTCCTGCTCTCCGACTTTCCAAGCTCTGTACGATCAGCCTCATCAATCCATCACACAACTTTCCCTTTCAACACAACCTTCCCCCCCTCAACCCTCCACTCCGCTTCCCACCCCTTCTCATCAACCTTCTCCTTCCCCAGCCTAGACGACAGATCCTCCTCCAACGAATAAATCCCTTCAACTCCAAACTTCACCGTCCCAGGCTCAACAAACTCCAATGTCGCCTTCGGGGCCTTCGAATCCTCCTTCTTTGGCACCGGCAGAACGAGTGGTACGAGGATGGTGAAAGTAAAAGTCTTCTTCTCCTTGTCGAGAGAAAAAATGGTTGAAGGTCGAGGGAGAAGAGAGCGAGTGGTGGAAGACGAGGAGATGGAGAGGAAAGGCGCGTCGTCCGAAGAGGGAGGCGGGGAGGAGGAGGTGAGGACTGTTGGAGTTGGTTCTGGAGGTGGGGGTGCTGCAGTAGCGGAATTTGAAGGTAGCGAAGGAAGGATGACCGTTCGGGGGAGGAGAGGACCTTTGGAGGCGAGGGTTTTGGGGAGGGAATAGTCTGAGAGAAAGGGATCGAGAGGAGGTCAGGACGCGATTGATGAGCTTGGAAGAAGACGGGGTGGACCTACTTCGAGAGAGATCAATGGATAGTTTCTCTTCCACCTTCTCGAGAGCCTAATGGCGGGAACGGGGTTCGAAAAGAAGGAGGTCAGTTGTGGGAGAGACGCGTCGACTTCGACGATGAG
This sequence comes from Mrakia frigida, assembly GCF_051309035.1. NCBI lineage: Eukaryota > Fungi > Basidiomycota > Tremellomycetes > Cystofilobasidiales > Mrakiaceae > Mrakia > Mrakia frigida. The sequence goes on from NW_027481257.1 coordinate 413,736, forward strand.
GGGAGGAGGGACGAACGACTTGGATGATGTAGAGCTTGAACTCGGGGTCTTTCTTGAGTTTGGTGTGTACCTCTGTGCTCAGGACAACGTCGATGAGGAGGGAAGGGTTTCCAACTGAAAGTGAGAGAGGAAGAAAAGAAGGAAGGTCAGCTTGATCACTCGACGTCTCTCTCTTTCGCCGTCCAACGAACCTTTATCGACCGTTACAGAAACATCGCCTACCACTCCGGGTACCCATACGTCCAGGGAGACTCCTTTCGAGGAAGGTGGAGGAGGAGCAGGGACGAGGTGGTGGTGAGTGACGTTGATGAACACTTTGAGCTTGGGAGGGAAGGTGGTCTGAAGAGGAGAGGGAAGGATTGAGCTGAGACGCTGGCTTGAAGTCTTTATAAACACAAAGGATTAACCCAGTAACTTACCGAACTTCCCTGAGTTGGTATGAAGATGTTCGCTTCCTTGTCGAGGTAGGATTTGAGGAGGAACGAGGCCTGGGAGGGAGGAGGGAAGGGAAAACGAGGTGAGCTCGACTCGTTGACTTTTGGAGCCTTGAGCGAGTCGGAACATGAGCTCACAAGAGGAGTGATGGTTTGAGATCGAAGCCTGAGTAAAAATAGAGGTGTGGTGAGTTTCCCAGCACCATCTAACAGCCCGGATCTGGTAGGGAACGAGAAGGGAGATCTCACTTGGAGCTCGACTGCTGTCCTGGGAAGGAGATCGACGGTTCCAGCTCTGGCCTTCCTGCTGCGAGCTTCGTCTCGTCGAGCATAAACGAAGAGGATGCCGAAGAGGAGGCAGGGATGTCTAGGAAGTTCATGTTGAGAGGTTTGCGTGGTCGTGATGGTTGAAGGAAGCAGAAAGGTCGGCTCAAAAGGAAGGTCGACAACCCTCCTTCTTTCTGCCTCCCGACTTCCATCCTCTCCTTCTCCCTCGAATCTTCAAAAATGGCTTCCCCTTTCACCTCGTCCCTTGACGGTGCATCTTCCTCTACCTCCGAGCAACGACTTGCTCTCCTCGAGCTCGAGAACGCCAATCTTCGAGCTCAAACGAGTCGACAAGTCGTCGAGATCACCCACCTTCAGCCGGATCCAGCTCGTCTTCTTCTCCTGGGTCAAGAATTCGAGCTCTTCGACTTCAGCAGCAGCAGCAGCAGCCAAGTGGCATTTGGGCTACGGATGGAGATTCAGAGCTTTTGCGGGCTCGGAAGAGGAGGAGGACGGTCGAGCTGAGGAAGGAGAAACGTGGGAGCGGCTCGAGATTAGGTCGATGAGATCTTTGCTATCGAGTCGCCGACGAAGCAGCTGCTTGGAGCGGTGTTGAAGAAGGAAGGGTTTGAGGAGTCGTGGACGGGACCGAAGGGGGCGAAGGGAGGGAAGAAGTTTGGGATCTTTGGGCTGGAGGAGAAGTGGGTGAGCTTGGAGAGGGACAGTTGGGAGAGGAAGCAGGAGGTTGTGAAGAGCTAGATATTGGATAAGAAGGAAGGGAAGGAACTTTTGATGAGTGTTTTGGGTTTTGGTGTGATTCCATGTTGGTCTGCCGAGCAAAAGAGGAGGGCGACGCGTCGAGATCATCAGTCGGCCATGGAAAGTTGGGCGGACATGTTCGACCACTGCTCTTTCTGAAGCTTAAACAGCGAGCTTGTTGTAGTATGTATCAAGCATTGATGCCTGCGTCCTAGCCAACGAGATAAAGAAGGCGGGGACGAAGAGTCGAGGAGCCGACCTCTCCTCCTTGCTTCTTCAATTCTACAGGCGCCCTTTTCAGAACCTCGCCTTTCTCTGACTCGAACAACGGAGTGGCAGAAACCTCCATCGACCAGGAGGAACGGAATCTACACAGGAGCAAAGAAGCCTGATAAGGGAGCAGAAGAAAAGAACAAAGGGCTTCGAGAGCTGAAACAAGGGGCTGAACGCGTCGATCAGCTCGTCCTTTTGATCGGATCTTCCCTGCCGATTGGTAGAGATTACAGCCCTTTCAACGCTTGTTCCAGAAGGATCTGCATCCCCTTCTCGTTTCAGCCGTTGTCCTCGTTCGAACAACGGTGTCGAAAGGCTACAAAGGCTGAACCTCTGCCCTTCTCTTCTTGTCCTCCAACCACTACCTTCAACTCACTCCTCTCCTTCACTCCTTCTCTTTCCAACCCTCCTCAACTCTCAACATGGACGCCTTCACCGCTATCTTCACTCCTTTCGTCGCCTCCGCTGCTGAGACCACCACCGCTCCCTCCGTCGAGGCGAAGCAGAACGTTGGAAACAACGCCTTCTACGGATGCATCGTCGCCTAAACCCAGTCTTTGTGAGTCTTCTCCTTTCTTTTCCCTTCTTCACCCATCTACGAGCTCGAAAGAATCATGCTGACCTTCTCCTCTTTGGCTCCTTTCCTTTCAGAAGACCGTGGGCTTAATGGGACGTTTTGGCGGTCGTTGAGGTCGAACCTGCTGGACTCGGGATATTTATGTTTTAACGACCCTACTCCACTTCTTCTTCTCCCGAAAGGATTCTGTCCCTGAACTCCTGGCATCTCCATGAGTCTGAAAGACGTCCTTCGTTGGTTTTGAACGCGTCGAGGAGAGAACGATCCGGACCACGCAACGATGGGCGATCTAATCCTTGAGGTTCATCTCTCGAGCTAGGCCTACCGAGCAGTGCAACACAGGAAGCGAAAAGTTCTCGGAGATAATCGAAGAGAGTGTGGCATCAAGTCATAAATACGAAACCCGTCGTTCCTTTCTTCCCTCTCGAACAAAACCTATTTCGAACCGATCTGTAGACGTCCTGCGGCGGTTTGAGCGAGCTGCTTGGTGTTTCCGAATCCGTACAGGTAGTTCCTGAGAGAAAGAGAGATCACCAGAGGGAAGAGAAGTGAGCTTATGAACGAGAGAGAGGAAGAGGAGAGGCTTGTGCTCGTGAGACTCACTTGTAGAACTCGTCCTCGATCTTGTCGTCGAAAAACACTTTACGCATCTTGAAGAACGTGGCTGCTGTCAGAAGACTATCACTCCCGGCTTGATGTTGAGGACCGATTCGAGCGACCTGAAGGAAGGGAAGAGGGGAGAAACGACAAAGTCAGCGCCAGGTCGTCGACGGGGAAGGCCAAGCTCGAGCGAAGTGAGACTGCAGCCTCGTCCATCGGAACAGTCCACACGTGTCTTTTCTGGAAGAGTACGACCTCCGCCTCTCAGCTAGCAATCTCGACTCCCTGTCATCGAGCTCTCGAGGGCTGTTCATTCAGCCCTCAGCTCGACGACTCCCTCTCATCCCGCCCTCCCTCTCTCTCTCTCTCTCTCACAGCTCTCAGCCTCTCCAAAAGACTCACCTGTAAACTATCGGCTACATCCTGCAGTCCTCCTTTCAGACTCTTACAACTCCTCATGATGTGTTTGATGTCGTAGATGTTGGGGAACCAAAGCTCGAGGAGCTCGAAGAACTCAGATTCGGTTGGTGGTAAGGGAGAGCAGGTGAGGATCTTAATGAGGTATCCGAAGTCGTATCCACTGATGAGGAGGGAAGAGGAGAGAAAGATCAGCTCCACAGAGAGAGTGGGAGAGTGAGGCGAGAGGGAAGGAGGAAGTGTCCGTCGGAGGAGGGGAGGGAAGGAAGGGAAAGGTGAGCTCGCAAGAACGTACCTGTGGAACGAGACCCATTTCACGTCGTCGAACAGGACCAGTCCTGATGTGATGAGAAGCTCTCCGAAGTACTCGAGATCGATTCCTTGCTCCTCGTGTCGTTTGAAGTCGATCCCAGACTTGGTGAGGAGCTCTATCGATTCCGGAGCGGACATGTCCTCGCTTTGGGAAAGATTGATACGACGACGAGGATGATCAGTACGCGACAAAGGAGAAGAGTGAGCTGAGGAGACAGTCTACTGACTTGATGTTGAACTTGAAGTTGAACTGCCAGGTGCAGGCGTCTGGGAGGTTTCCATCTTCGTCCGAGAGGGTCACTCCGAGCTGAATGAGACGAAGGATGTCGACGTTGCATCGCATCGTTTGGTAGTGGTAGTCGGCTCCAGTCTTGAAGTTACCCATCGGACGAGCTACGATTCCAGGGAACTCGGTGTCCTGGAAGAGGGAAGAGGGAAGGGATGGAGAACGAGTGAAGGGAGGACGTGAGGGAAGGAGGAAGGGAGGAGGTCAGCCTTCTCGTCGGATCTAGGCTTTCTCGTTCCAGCTTGAAGACTGCAGAAAGAGAAGGATTCATACCCTGCAGTGCGAAGGATAAGTCAAAGGGGTCAGCCCATGGTCCAAGTAATATAGAGCTTCAAAGAGAAGGAGAGCGACGGAGAACGGAGGGAAGGAGCTTACATTGAGACGACGGGAAACGAGTCGATGGCATTCCTCAGAGCGATGAGTTCCGATTCCAGGTTATCGACCCAGACTTCGTGGATCCTTCCAGCCGATGTCATGGTGGTGTGCGAGAAGTAAAAGCGCTTTGGGAGGGAGGGAGAGGAGGGGAAAGAGGAAGGAGGTTCTGTTTGATGATGGCCGTTTTGAGTGGAAGGAAGGTGAGCACTTTCTGACCTCAACTCCATCCTTCTCTGCTCAACTTTTTCTCAAAATGGGTCTTCTTCAAACATGTCTGACGTGGCTTCCTCTCGCTGTCCTTCTCCATGGTAAGTTCGCTTGATCTAGTTCTCTGCTTCTCGCGTGGGAGGGCTCCTCCTTCTCCAGCGCTGACCTCCTTCCTCCCTTCCCTCTCTCCAGCTGCTTTTTCCGCCTACGAACGTGAGTTACAGGGCGTCTAAAGCTCTCAGTACGATTCCTGTTCATCTGCTTACTCGCCTCTTTGCCTTTGGAACTCAGACCTCGCCCATCTCAAAGCTCTGGACAGACAGGACTCCCTTCCTTCTTCGGTGAGCTTCAGCCCATCTCTGCCCTCCCTTTCGTCTTCCCTTTCTAGTCCAGCTCCTTATCTACCTCAAGTCTCGAAGTGAGCATCGTCACTCACCTCGATGCCTCTCTCTCTCTTCCTCTCTGCCTCCCCATCCTCTCAGATTGTTATCGAAGCTCTCGCCGCCTTCGCCGTCTTCCTCGTTGGTGTCCCTCTGAGCTCGCAACCGCTCATGAAGATCTCGTGGGAGAGCTACATGCAGTCGAGGTCAGTTCAAGCTTCTTGATTGGATACTCTTCGCATACGTTTCTTCGCAACTGACCTGCTGCTTCTGCGTTTTCGCTGCCGCTCTCTCGCAGGACCATCGACGAGGTCGACTCGAAGCTGGCTTTCGCCAGGATGCGGACGAGAGCAGAGACTCTTTTTGGTCGAGATAAGCCACTTTGATCAGATGACAGGTCCACAGATTAGACGGGACGCGCACTAGCCAGAAAGGGAGATCAGGACGGGGAGGAAGAGCTGAAGCTGCCGAGGAGATCAGGGATCTCCTCGCCGAACCTTCTCTCACTAGTAACTTGGACCCAAATCATCTTTTTCCTCCGTCTGTGTGGTGGCGCTGAGGGGTCGTCCCATACGTGGAGCCTTTGAGAGGATCTGAGGCAGGGAACGGGGACTCGGGGAGGGAAGAGACACGCAACGCGTCGGCTCTCTTTTCTCAGCTTGTGTGCTTTTCAGTCTATGATTGAAGCGTACGTCGATGAGTATACACTCCCAGTAAATCCTCGAAGGAGGGAAGAGGTTTCAATGGAGCCTCGAACCCAGAGAGGTAGAGGAGATTGGATCTTCAGAGCGTCGAGGGCTGGAACACCGAGGCGTTGTTTCTTCTGCCGTCTCGAGTTCCAGCTTCAGATCTTCGACGGAGGAAACGTTTAACTCAGAGGAGAAGAGTAGCATAGTCGTTAAAACATAAATATCCCGAGTCCAGCAGGTTCAACCTCGACGACCGCCAAAACGTCCCATTAAGCCCACGGTCTTCTGAAAGGAAAGGAGCCAAAGAGGAGAAGGTCAGCATGATTCTTTCGAGCTCGTAGATGGGTGAAGAAGGGAAAAGAAAGGAGAAGACTCACAAAGACTGGGTTTAGGCGACGATGCATCCGTAGAAGGCGTTGTTTCCAACGTTCTGCTTCGCCTCGACGGAGGGAGCGGTGGTGGTCTCAGCAGCGGAGGCGACGAAAGGAGTGAAGATAGCGGTGAAGGCGTCCATGTTGAGAGTTGAGGAGGGTTGGAAAGAGAAGGAGTGAAGGAGAGGAGTGAGTTGAAGGTAGTGGTTGGAGGACAAGAAGAGAAGGGCAGAGGTTCAGCCTTTGTAGCCTTTCGACACCGTTGTTCGAACGAGGACAACGGCTGAAACGAGAAGGGGATGCAGATCCTTCTGGAACAAGCGTTGAAAGGGCTGTAATCTCTACCAATCGGCAGGGAAGATCCGATCAAAAGGACGAGCTGATCGACGCGTTCAGCCCCTTGTTTCAGCTCTCGAAGCCCTTTGTTCTTTTCTTCTGCTCCCTTATCAGGCTTCTTTGCTCCTGTGTAGATTCCGTTCCTCCTGGTCGATGGAGGTTTCTGCCACTCCGTTGTTCGAGTCAGAGAAAGGCGAGGTTCTGAAAAGGGCGCCTGTAGAATTGAAGAAGCAAGGAGGAGAGGTCGGCTCCTCGACTCTTCGTCCCCGCCTTCTTTATCTCGTTGGCTAGGACGCAGGCATCAATGCTTGATACATACTACGATAAGCTCACTATCCACGCTTCAGAAAGAGCAGTGGTCGAACATGTCCGCCCAACTTTCCATGGCCGACTGATGATCTCGACGCGTCGCCCCCTTTCTCTCCCTCCGTCAACTCTTCCCCAGCGAACCAAGACGAATTCCATAAGACCCAAGCTGATCGTCTAAAGTTCCTTCCCTTCCTTCTTCCCCAATATCTAGCTCTTCACAACCTCCTGCTTCCTCTCCCAACTGTCCCTCTCCAAGCTCACCCACTTTTCCTCCAGCCCAAAGGTCCCAAACTTCTTCCCTCCCTTCGCCCCCTTCGGTCCCGTCCACGACTCCTTAAACCCCTCCTTCTTTAGCACCGCTCCAAGCAGCTGCTTCGTGGGCGAATCGATGGCGAAGATCTCCTCAACCTGTTTCGACTCGGTGAAGGTGTGTTGAAGAGCGTGCTCGAGGAGGTCCGCCGAGGTCGTTGCGTTCTTGTAGAGGAGGTCGACGTGGAAGTGACGGATTCGAGCTTGAGTCGTAGGGACAAGGGGAGAGGTGAGAGTGGTGTCCTTCTTGGTGGTGGTGTTGGCTCCTCGTTTCTTGAGCGATTTCGACGCGACGACCGAGTTGGAGGTCCCCTTCGATTCCTCCAGAGCCTTCTTGTCCTCGATCTCGGTGTTGTTGAGCTCCGATCCGAGGATGCTCTCGAGCTCCTCTCCTGGCCGAGCGGCGTCGATGGCGATGCATCCGATGATGGCAGAACGGTGGGAGTAGACGAAGAAGGACGAGGAGGGAGAGAGGGAGTAGAATTCGGGGATGGCGTTGAGGTCACGAAGTCCGAGGGTGATTCGGAGAAGGGGCTCGAAGTATTGACGGTGTTGCCTGGAAGTCAATGGAAAGTGAAAAGAGAGAAACAAAGAGAGACGTGGACGCGACGCGACGCGGGAGAGGAACGTGGTCAGTGTGAGCTCGGGCGGCAGGAGGAAAAGAGACCTCGATTTGACGCACCACTCGAAGGCGACCATGATAGGGACGGCCATCAGGAAGAAGGCCTACAGAGAAGAAGATGGTGATGAGCTCGAGCTCTGAAGGGAAGGCTGGAGGACGGGAACTCACGAAGGCAGGAGAAAAGAACGAAACCCAGATATCAGGTTGAGGCCACCAGTTCATGAAGTGGATGAAAGTGAAGGACAAGGCGAGCCAGACTAAGATGGTGGTAGGGTTGGAGTAAGCTGAAGAAGAGCAGGCGAAAGTCAGCTACACGCGGGAGGGAGGGAGGGAAGGTCGAGCTCGCACTGACCGAGCTTGTTGGTAGCTGCAGGGAAGGGAAACAATCAGCTCAAGCTCTGGGACGATCAACAGATATAAGAGGAGACTCTGAACCGACCTGCTAGCTGCTCCATAACTCCAGCACCAACGAGAAGCTGAACCTGCTTGAGGTCTGAAGGACGGAAAGGTCGGATCCCGTCTCGATCGCCCTCTGAGTTCTCGAGCGTGTGGGCAGACATAGAAGCTGAGTTTTGATCTAGAAGTGTTGAGCAGGGGTAGACGGGAAGGTAGAGAAGTGTCTTTGGCTGACGAGAAGCTGGTGGTTGGAGAGAAGAAGGCGAAAACTGAAAGGACGGGATTCTAAATTGGTCCGTTTCAGAGGTCGTGTGCGTTCACCACGTTCGTGCTGATCTCCTTCTTTTTGAAGCTCGACAAACTCCTTCGAGCGGCTTCCTTGAAAGATAAGATTAAATCTAACCGGCCGGTATGATTTTTGTGTCGAGAAAATTCGAGCGAAGAGGAGCAGGACGGGCTCCAAAGTCACGTCCCTCCCCTCTCAGCTCTCTTCGAAGGGGGAGGTGGTGAGCTCGACCGTCCTCCAACACCCATCCTCCCCTCACACCTCCTCAAGCCTCTTTCTTCCCTTTCCTCTCCCTTCACAGTCATGGTCAGTGGTCTATCTCATTCAGTGTCTGGTCGAGCTCGTCTTCGCTCTCTCTCTCTTTCTTCCTTCTTCCTTTCCTGACCTCCTCTCCTTCCCATCGCCTCCGCCTTCTCTCCTTCCTTTCCTCTCCAGTCCTCCGCTAAGAAGCTTACAGCAACCGATCAGAAACGTCTCACAGAACAACTCCAGCAACTCACTCGCGCCACGTACGTTTTCCATCCTCTTTCGGCCTTCGTTCCATGGCGAGAGTTGTTGAGGTCGCTCATCGCTCTCTGACTTCTTCTCCTCCTCCTCCCCTCCTCCCTTCCTTTCTTCGCTCATCTCCAGACCAACCGATGCCGCTCGAATCCTGAAAAACTCACGCTGGGACATTAACGTCGCCGTCGAAGCTTTCTTCCAGGACTACGCTGCTCAGGAGAACGCTAGTGCTCGAGGAGGAGACGCTGCTAAGAGGGAGGCTCGAGATCAGAAGCTGAAGGCCATTTTCAAGACGTACGAGGGTGAGTTCCCTTGTTCCTTTGGGACGACTTGGTTGATCGAGATGTATGATCTGAAGGGGAGCTGTTCGGTATGCTCTGAGGAGAGGTCGAAACGAGGAAGAGAGAAGGAAGATGTGAGCTCGACGAAGAAGGAGGAGGAGGTGGAGCGCTGACCTTCCCTTCCCTTCCTTCTCTCCTCTCCTCTCCTTCCTCAGATCCCAAATCGCCAGGTCAGATCACCGTTCAGACCATCTCGGAGTACTTCTCAGCTATCGGAATCGAGGACATGGACACCGATGTCGCCGTCTACATCGTTTCGTACGAGCTCAAGTCTCAATCGCTCGGTGACCTCGAGCTCAAGAGCTTCTGCGAAGGATGGGGAGCTCTCAAGTCAGTTCAGGTCGTCTTTCTCTTCCGTCTCGCAGGTCCAGTTGCACACTTGAGAGGCTACTGTTCGAGAGGAAACTCGGACGAGTCGCTCGAAGGAAGCTGCATGCTGACCTTCTTCTCCCACTCCCTTCCTCTTTCGTTCCAGAGTCGACTCGATCCGAGGAATGGCCAACCAGGTTCCTCTACTCAAGAAGAAGTTCCTGACCGATCCCGAGTACTTCAAGAAGGTCTACAAGTTTGTGTTCGAGCTCGGAAAGGAGGACGGAGCTAAGGTTGTTGGTGAGTTTTCGAAACGCTCGCTCTTTCTTCTCCTTCGTCTCCCTTCTCTCACTATCTTCTTTTAGAGCTGACTTTCGCCTTCGTGTCCCTCTCTTCTCAGTTCGGGAAATGGGTACGCGCCTCTTCCCTCCTTCAACACCTCTCGTCTCCTTCGTCCAACCACCTGACCTCTCTTCCTTCTCCTCGTCGCGTCCAACCCCCCACCTCATCCAGCCGTCGCCTTCTGGCAATGCCTCCTCCCTCCAGTCTTCGAATCCAAACCTTCCGCCATCGTCTACAGCACACCCAACGGATCACCAGGGATGGGAGTGAAAGAGTTTGGGTGGTGGACCGAGTTCTTGGAGGAGAAGGCGGTGAAGGGAGTGTCGAAGGATCTGTGGCATTTGGTGGGTGTCTCTCTCCCCGTCGTCTCTCGTTCCCCCCCTTCGTCCGTTGCTGACTCGCTTGCTTGTCCGACGCGAATGTAGTTCATCGAGTACGCAGCCAAGATCCCAAACACTTACGACCTGTACGACGACGATGGTTCGTTGTTCCTCTTCCTCTCTTTTTCTTCCTTCGCCCTTCTCCGTCCCTGACCTCCCTCCTCCTTCGTCGTCTCACAGGAGCCTGGCCCTCGATCCTGGACGACTTCACCGAGTACGCCAAATCGCGGAGAACCAAAGAGGGAGGAGGGATGGACCTGTCGTGATTTTCGATCTTCGTCTCGCTCAAAACCCGACCTGTCCTTTCGTCGTCCGCGAGAGGAGAGGCGGTGGGTGGTGGGTTGTTGCTGAGTTAGGTTTTTTACGCATGATGCTTTTGATCTTTTTGCCCATTCTTATAGTCTATGAAGCCTTTAGTTCTTTCGCTGGTTCGAGAGAGTTGGGAGAGAGAGAGGAAAGCGAGACGCGTCGTCGAGCCTTCGAAGACCTCGACTCCTCCAGCTCATCGTTTCCTCTGCGTTTTGATACACCGTCTTCGAAGACACCCTGCTCGTTCTCCTTTCGGCTTTTCGAAACCATTCCATTCTTGCTCGGGCAGACCAACCACCACCAACCGAGAGAGAGAGAGCGACAAAGTAAGGAAAAAAAAAACAGAGCTCCGAGGCGAAATCTCAGCATCCTCCTTCCACGAACGAAAAAACCTACACAAAGCGTCTACAGTCTAATTAATCTAGATCTAAAACCCCCAACCCCCAACCCCAACCCAACCTCACCTGCTACTCTATGAAACCCCCCCCCCCCCATTCCCAATCCCCATCCGTCCGTCGCATCCATCCCGGTCCATTCCCATCCATCCATCCACCCATTCCGAGCACTTCGTTTTAAGCGGGCAAACAAACAACAGGACTTCCGAAACGCGTTCCTCTCCTCTCCCTCCTTCCTCCTCCGAGAGTCGATCCGTTACTTGGAGTCCTCCGACGGTGTCGAACCCTCCTGGAGGTTCAGCGGTCGTTGTTGTTGTGTGGTGGTGGTGGTGGGACGAGGAAGGAAGGAATAGGTTGAGGTGGAGGTTGAGGTTGAGCTGGCGTCGGCGGCGAGAACGAAGTGGGTTTTGGTTTGACGGACGCGTCCGTGTTGTCGTTGTCGAACCTGGGTGATCCTCTCAGATGAGGTGCTACGTCCTCCTCCTCCTCCTCCTCCTTCTCAGCGAACGGACTAGTCCTCCCCAACCCCAACCCTTGTTCGCTCTCTCCTTCGACTACCTCGTCAACCCTAACCTCAACCCTCTCCCCACTCAACCCTCCCTCCCTCCTCGTCCTCGTTGTCCTCCCCATCCTCCCCATCACCGGTGGATTCTCCCCGAACGGACCTCCTCTCAGTCTCCTCTCCTCGCCGACTCTAGGCAACCTCCTCGCCTCCCGCGCGTCCACCTCCTCCAGCACCCCTTTCAACCGCTTCCCCATCGCCGTTCTAGCTTCCTTCAACCCGTCCGAGAACCCGTTGAAGGATTTCAGGTCGCCTTGGGACCAGAGTTGGGTTTCGTACGAGATCATGGCGCGTTCGTGTTCGAAGTCGGGTTGAGATTGAGGTTGATGGGAGGAAGAGGAGGAAGAGGAAGGAGGTTCGTAACGAGTTTGGAAAGTCGCGTGAGGATCGAGAACGTAAGACGGGTTCCAGTCGTGGTCGGGAGTGATTTCAATGAGGAATTGACGGGAGGAGATGATGGAATCGTTGTCGTTGTTGTTGTTGTTGTTGTTGTCGTGGTCGTGGTGTTCGAGTTGAGTTGGATGTCCGTCGAGTTCGAGAGCGTACTCTCCTCTTTCCTCCGAAAGAAGGACCTTCTGATGATTCGTCGAGTAAGGATGAATATCCCTCAGAACGTTGTTCGGATAGTGAGCTGCGGTGTGAAGGATCTGAGCGAGGGAGGGACCTCCTTTTTGAGGGGAAGCGAGCGGGAGAGGCAGGGATCCGGTGAGAAGGTAGCCTTTTTGAGAAGAGTTTTTGAGAGAGGTGGTTGGAGGTTTAGGATGGGGGTGGAGGATGGTGAAGGAGAAGGTGGAGGAAGGGACGGGGGGGAAGGTGAAGAGGGAGGGGTTCTGGTTAGGAAAAAAAAAAGGAGGAAGAAGAGAAGGGAGGGAGGGAAGGTCAGCTTGTGAGCTTTGAAAGGAGGAAGCGAGGATCGAAGCTGGTTAGAGCTAGCTGGGCTTTATCGAGTAGAACGGATATATGCATATCCTCCAATCTCACGCCTCAAACACGATTCAAAGCACCGAAAATCTTCCTCTTCTTCCCAAAACCAAACCCAAAAACTCCTCTCAAACTCACCGATCCAAACTCGACCCTCTCCAACACTCCAAACTCCCTCTTCAACCTCCCCATCACCGCCAGTCTCAACCCCAACTCCTGCAGATCCACCGTCGTCAACCTGACTCCTCCCGTCGTCGTCAAGCAAGCTCTGAACCTCCGATCGTGCATCCCAGGAATCTGCGGTTTCTCTCTCGCTTGAGGAGCGTGTCGAGGGATTTGTGTCTTTGCGAGCTCGAGGAGTTGTTGGAATTTCGAGACGGGAAGGATTTCTCGGGGTGGAGTGGGTAAGGGAGTGGAGGAGGGTTGGAGGATGGGGAGGTTGCGGATCGAGGTGGGACGAGGAGGAGGAGGAGGAGCTGCTGAAGGAGGAATCGACGACGACGAGGTTGGTGGTGGTGGTGGTTTGGAGACGACGATCGGAGGAGGTCGGGAACGAGAAAGTTTCAATAGAGGTAGTGATGAACTCTTTGAAGAAGATGAAAAAGGGTTGGAAAGTCCATTAAGCGTCTTGGTAGAAGGAGGAGAGAAGGGCGAAGGAGGAGGAGGAGGAGCGGAGGAGGAAGGTCGAGGAGGGAGCGAAGAAGAAGTCGACCATCGAAGGAGACTCAACTCATCCGAGAGGAGGGAAGAAGAAGATGAAGGTGGTGGTCGAACAGAGGAGAGGGTAGACGTCCGACGAGCTGAAAGTCGAGTGAGCATCCGAGCCGAGGGGTGGGTCGTGGTGGGTTGGGTTGAGGAAAGGGAAGAGAAGGAAAGGACGTTGACCTTTCCTCGAAATTCGAGAGACGGAATCCCGCGAATCAGAACGGAGGCAAATTCTTGCTTGGTTCGATTCGTTTAGAGACAGAAAGAAAGGGTGGGTCATAAAAGAGGTAGGAGTAGCTTCGTAAGTATAGGCGAGGAGAGAAGGGAATCATACGACGATGGGACGTTTCGAAGGGGGGGGGGATATAGCGTGCAGTGGGCGAGAAGAGCGAGACCGGATCCAAGAGAGAAAGAAAGAGATGTAGACTAGGTAGAACAGCGAGGAACCATATCTAAAGCGTGAAAAATTGATGAAGTAGCAGAAATGCAAAGAAAGCAAAAAGCAAAAAGCAAAAATAGAGAAAAGAGAGAGAGAAATCACCGCTTCCCAGCGCTCGACGCGTCCTTCTTCTTCTTCCCGATCCCTCCCCACTCCTCTCGAATCAGCAGGAACATGGCCGTCGCACAGAGCACGTCCTTGAGCTGATCGGGAGAGAGAACGGGCATCTCCTTGAGGCCGGGGAGGGGGAAAGGGTTGAGAGGGAAGGGGGTTTTGAGTTGGGCGAGGACTGAACGGGGAGGGGACGAGACTCGGTCAATTCAACTTTACTCGAAGGACCAGAGGAAGGAAGAACCCTAACCTTTAGGATGATGAGGAGCAGGACTCAGCGTTCCAATCAACGACCTTTCCGACGGTCCTCCCTGAGGATTCGACCTCACGACGTAGCACATCCACGGAATCTCTGAATCCTCCGGCAGGACCTCCTCCTCTGCGTCCGTCTCGAGCGAAGACGGTTCCGTCTCGGTCGCTCCTCCGTTCCTCGAGTCGAACGACATCCGGAGGTTGTTCTCGGACGCTCCGGTGTTGGACAGAGCGAGGGACGTTCTCGAAAGGTTCGGGGACGACGTCGAGAGACCTGGGCCGAGGGACGAAGGAGGGAGGACGTTGCCGACCGTCGGTTGGAGAGCTCCGTTCGATTTGGGAGCCGACCCTGGGACGGGAGATCCTGCTCCGGAGGCTCGACGAGGATTGGAAGGTCGTTTGCCTGTGCGTCCTCGGATCCATTCGAAGCGGACGGTGGTCGTGGCAGTTTGGGATTGAGCTCCTGAGCCGATGCTGAGAGCGTCTGAAAGACCTGCGAAGGTCCAACCGTCCTCTCCTGCTGTCCACTTGGTGACGACCCAGCTGGAAGAAGGAAAGGCAAAAGGCGAGAAAAGGGAAACGAAGGTCAGCCGAGTGTTTCAAAATCGACGCGTCCCTCGATCCCAAACTCACATGTACGCTGCTGGTCGAGATCCAGGCGACTTCTCGTTCGCAGGAAGCGGTCGAACGATGGGTTGGGTTCCGAGAGTAGGGTATCCGAGGTAAGGGAGAGGTCCGTGGATCGAATCGAACTGAGCGACGTTGACGGAGGGAGCTGCGACGCTGTTCGTCGACGGACTTGGACTTCCAGGGACTCCGAGAGCTGCGAACGACTTGCTAGGACTGGCTGTTGGAGTGACGGAAGCTGCTGATGCTCCTGAGGGAGAGTGAGGAGGAGGTTGAACGTTCTCCTTGCTGGCGAAGAGACTTCCGACCGATCCTGAGGGTTTGAAGAACGACGAGAAATCCGACGTCGATCCTCCTCCTCCTCCCGTCTCCTTCTTCTTCGACCCGAAGAACCTTCCGAACAGCTTCTTGGGACCTGTCTGATCCTCTCCGTTGACTGCTGTAGCTTCGCTCGAGGCGGCGGAGAGGATGGATTGTCGAGAGAAGACCTGATCGAGACTGGGTCGGCCGAGGTTGATTTCGGTTGGGAGAGGGATGAATTTGGAGGAGGGTGAAGGGTTGGTGGAGGATGGGGAGGAGATGACGGATGGCCAGTGTTCGTACGGCTCGAGGAATCCTAGACGATGGACGGCGATCCCACGTTTGAGGAACTGGAGGAGGAGAGACGAGAGGTCAGACGAGGGAAGTGAAAAGGAGAACGACGCGACGAGGCTCACCTTGACGAGTTTGGCGTCCGTCCCTGCGTCAGACTGTGAGAAGAGAGAAGAAGAGAACAAGGGTGAGCTCGAGGAGGGTGATGAGATGGACGAGCTGGTAGGAGAACGTACGACGTAGGTCGTCATGACGGTCTGGAAAGAAAGAAAAGGACAAGGTTGAAGGTCAGCTCTCTCGTCTTCTAAAAGACAATTGTCAACTCGAGAAGAGCTAAACTCACATGATGGTTCAGATTCCATAGAGGAGTGATCCTCTTCGTCGAAGGTCCGCTAGCAGTCGACGCGACGGTTCCCTGCGACGTGGCGGAGGTCGTGCTCCTCATCGAAGGAGAGCGAGAGACCTGCCTCTCCATCCTCTGGTCTCCAATGACCTCCAGACCTCCTCTCTCTTCTCCGTACGCTGGTTCTGACTCTAACGAAGGATCGTTGAGGGAGGTCGAGGACTGTTGAGGCGAGGCAGTGAAGACGGGAGCGATGGTCGAGGCAGTCGAGTGAGATCGAGCATTGCGGGTTCCGTTGAAAGTGCTTTCCTGTGAGTCGGAAGAAGACACAAGCGAGCGAAGAGTCAGACGACGTGAGGTGCAGACTAGAATCGTACGATGAAAGAGTTGGAAAGGGGAGAGGAGAAGGAAGGAGCTTGGGCCCGACTCGATCCCTCAAGAAGAAGGAAGAGGAGGGAGCGAGCTCACACCTTCGAGAGAGGAGAGGAAACTCACGCTGGGTGTACGAGCTGCACCTGTAGGATGAGCGACGAGTTGACACTGGATGTTCATGAAGGCTTTGCTCGAGATCGGTGGTCGAACGAAGATGTGAGTCTTCAGGAGGAGAGAGGAGGCAGAACAGAAAGAGTTTGGTTCAGCGACGAGAATCAGGGGTCAAGGAAGGACTCGGAACGGGGAAGCTCATGCCAGCTCGCTCAGCATTTCTTCCACCTCTCTCCTCTGCACCATAAGAGTTCTACGCCCCAGAAGAGAAGGGAGAGTGGCTCGAAAGCCAAAAACCTTCAATCCAGCCCGACGCGGCCTCTCGTCTCGCCCCCCTTCCCCGACTCGAGCGAGAGCGAGAAAGAGATGAGCTCATGCAACGAGGAAGGGAGAAACGAGCAAACTTACCTCGACGGGAGCTCTGGGTTTCTTCCTTCTCCTACCAGAATCTGGTTCTCCTTCGTAGATTCCTGATCTGAATGAAGCCATCGAGAGAGGTCTTTCCTGGGTGCTGGAGAGTCGTGAGGAAGTGCTGGGTTGTTGAGCTGGGGGTCCTCCGTTGCTCGTCTGCTGTCGAGACTGCGGCCTTGAGGGTGGTGAGGAGGAAGGAGGTGAAGAAGTGAATGAACGAGGTTGGGTAGAGGCCCGAGTTGGTGTTGATGGGCTGAAGGTGGTGGTTACGGACATCTTTAGCGAGGAAGGGAGAGGGAAGAGGGAGGGAGGGAGGAGGAACGGGGAGGGGAGGGGGGGTGAGGCAGCCGAAGGGCCACTGGAGGCCGAAGGATTGAGTCTGTTGCGGGCGAGAAGTTTTTGGTTCCTTGAAGAAGGCGGGGAAGGCGTGTGAGGGATTGGAGCTAGAAAAGTCGAAGCGAGCCACTGGTGACCGTTGGAAGCAGCAAAGAAAGAGGGAAGCGAACCAAGCTTGTTCACCTCGTTCGATTTCGTTGCGGATCGTCAATATGCACAGGCCCTTGGCGAGAAATTCTTATGGGAACCGATCTTGAGATATCATTCAAGCTTGAATCGAATCTCTCCTCTACTGATCTTTAGGGTGAAAATTCTGAAGGAGAAACGTCAGACGTCTCGGGCGATGCTGACACCCTCCCCGAAGGAGCTTCGGCGAGTTGACCTTCAACTTGCTTCAACTGCTTCCTTCTCCCTTTTTTTTCCGATGGTCTCCCCATCTTCCCCCACAGCGACCCTCCTACAGACTCACAGGGATATCCTTCGCAAGATCCACGCCAACAGGATCGAGCGTTCTTCCATCGTAGCACCTTCAGAACACAAACTTCCCGACCTTCCTCCTTCTCCCTCCCCTTCCCCTCCTCCCTCCTCGCCAGAAGCTCATCCTCAGGAGCAGTCGACTCTCGACATCTCTCACATCCCGGAGGCTAAAAGGAGGAAATATGAAGCTTACTATCCTACCTACTGGTGAGTCTGATCTTGCAGGACCGGGAGGTGCAGACGGGGAGAGGAGAGGGAGGGAAGGAAGAGTCGAGCTGACCATGATCGTCCTCCCATCTTCTCTCCTCCTTTCAACATTAGCTGGGATGAAGAGACGATCAGGAACGATCTTCCAGAGAGGTACTCGGCAGCAGGAGAGTGGGGTGGAAACTTCATACATGGAGCTGAAGAGGAGAAGAGGTGCGAAGAGTAAGTCCTTCGATGTTGAGCTTGACCTTCAACTCCTTCCTCCTTCTTTTCCCTTCTGGCCGCTCTCTGTCAGGCTGATCTCGTTGCTCTCTTACCTTCGTCTCCTTATCTTCTCTAGATACCCTCGACAACGACGTCTTCTCGCCTTGAAGTCTGAAATCCTGCTCTCCTACGCCCATCGTCCTCTCTTCCTTCCCATCCCTCCTCATCTCCTCTCAACCGACACTGCCGTCTCGAAACCATCTGTCCTTCCGCCAACATCACAACCTACACTACCTCCTCCGCCTTTCTCGTTACCTCCACCTCCTTCACCCCTAGCAACTCATCTCCTCCAAACCATCGGCAAGGACGTTCGTTTCGACTCGATTCACATCTCTCCTCCTCCAGAGATGCCTTGGTCGGAAGTCCTCGCTCTCCCAATCAGGCAGATCTCGACAGAACCTGGATTCGTGTTTCTCTGGGTCGGGAAGGGAAACAAGGAGGGAGGACTCGAGAAGGGGAGGGAAGCTTTGACGAAGTGAGTTTGAGCTCATCGCGACGCAGGATTTCTTCTCTCGAACGAGTTGATCAGGAGCTGATCGATTGTCTATCTTTGGTTTGATCTGAAGATGGGGATTCAGGAAGTGTGAGGAGATCGTTTGGGTCAAGACGAACAAGACGAGGCAGGGAGGACCGGGAGTGAGTTCGAGCGGGTTCTCGTTCGACTCCTCGACGCGTCGACTGACCTTCCCTTCTTCGCCCAACAGATCGATCCCCCGACGGACTCGATCTTCCAGAACACGAAGGAGCACTGCTTGATGGGAATCCGAGGGACGGTCAGACGAGCGACGGACGGTTGGTTCGTTCACACGAATGTGAGTTTCGTCCTCGACTTTCTCAATGCCTGCGAAGATAATACTCGAGCTGAGTATATGTACCTCGTCTCCTAGATCGACACCGACGTCATCGTCTGGGAAGGAGACTCCGAAGGTTCGTCTTCTCGTTCGCCCTCCTCTTTCGACCAACCTGAGCTGATTTCCTCGACGCGTCTCGTCTTCTTTCAGATCCCCATCGAAAACCTCGAGAGATCTACTCCCTTATCGAGAACTTCTGCCTTGGCCTGCGACGACTCGATCTCTTCGGTGACGAGTCAAGAGCTCGACCAGGCTGGGTTACCGCTGGTTTCCCTTCGACCTCACCCTCCTCTCCCACACCTCCTTCCCAACCGACCGTCGTCGCAAAACTCGAGGCCATGGTCGATACTTCTGAAGCGATCGAAGCTGCTGCAACGGTAGCTCCGAAGGTTCTCGTGCAGAGGTTCAACAGGGACTCGTACCCAGCGATGGTCACGATCGAAGGAAAACACGTCGTTCCTTCGACGAATGGTTCGTTCTTTCTTCTCTCTTGTCCGCGTCTCCTCAGCTTCCTTTCGCTGATGATCCCTCTCCTACGTGTGCTTTAGATATCGAACTCCTCCGACCCAAATCTCCCAACAAGGGTCGTCCTCACTCCTCTCAATCCACCGCGTCGGCGACGCTCAACAACGGCGCGTCGAGTTCTCGAGCGACCAACCTTCCCACTCGACCTGCTTCGTCGATGAACCTTCCTCCCATCAACAACCCTTACAACATGGCTGGAGGGTATCCAGGAGGGATGATGACTCCGAACGGGATAGTTGGAGGCGGATTCGGGATGGGGAACTTCGGAGGAGGAGGAGAGATGGGCGGGATGGGGATGATGGGAGGAGGAGGAGGAGGAGGAATGACGGGAAGTGGGATGAATCCTCAGCAACAGCAGCAGATGATGATGATGCAGCAACAGCAACAACATCAACATCATCAGCAGCAACCTCAACAGTTCGTCGGAGGTCAACAGCAGTTCTTCGACGGCAGCGGATTCTACCCTCAGCAACAACAGCAGCAATCCTCCTTCGTCCCCCAGCAGAACTTCGGACAACAAACCTTCCAGCAACCTTCTCAATCTCCCAATCTCTACCAGCAGCAGTTCCAGCAGCAGCAGCAGCAGCAGGCTCAGCACCAACAGATGCTTCAGGAGCAAGCGATGATGCAGCAGATGATGAGTTCGTGCTAGCTTCTCTTCTTCGACGACTCCTGCTCTCTCTTACTGACTGTCTTCTTACTCTCAATCAGTGATGGGTCAATACCCTGGAGGAGGTTTCGGAGGAGGAGGAGGGTTCAACCAGGGCGGGCAGGGTGGAGGGTACGGAGGCTGAGAGCGAGCTCGCTGGCTTCTTAATGACGATCTTATGAACGATACGAACTCTCGTAACTTCGATCTACGAGAAAAAGGGACGTGGGGAGGGGCGAGAAACGAGTATGAAGACTGATTGGGGGACGAAACGTCGCGTCCGAGTCGGCCTTCTCGAAGACGCGAACGAAGTCCGATTCCTTTTCACCCTTCTCTTGAAACTTTCTCGCTCTCTTAGGCATCTTTCAGGGAAATCAGAAAAGCTTCGTTGCAGTCATAAATGTCCCGAATCCAGCAGGTTCCTAGTCTATCCGCAACGACCGTCCACGAAAGGGTCGAGGTCAAACCAAAGGAACTGACGAAGGAAGAGAAAAGTCCAGCTTCGTGCTCAAGAAAAGGAGAGCCGAGATGAAACTTTTCGACTCATAGAGGTGCGTTTAGGCAATGGTGCATCCGTGGAAAGCAGAGGAGGAGACTCTGATCCTGGCTGAGAGGAAAAGACGCGTAGCGTCGTTCAACCCTTTTGTACCTTTTCCAGTTGACCGAGACGCCCCTTGTTCAACTCCAGACGATATTCAGGCTTGCTCAGATAATCTATGAAACAGGCAACGGGGAATCAGAGGCGAAAATAGGCAGGAATCAAGAGGAAGGAGAGATCATCAAAGGGAACCCCGTGTTTCAACCCGCGTCTCCCTTTGTTCTCCTTTTTTTTCGTCCTCGTCTTCTTCCGGCGTCGCGCACTTGGCTAGGGCCTGCTTTTGGAGGCATCTCTTCTACTTCATCGACTGTTCCTTTTGTTCGAAGAGGAGAACAAGGGAGGATCCGAAATTCGAGCTCGAAACCGAAAGGTGCAAAAGCTCGACGAGCCTCGCTCCTCTTCCTTTCCTTTAACCACTACCTCACTCTTCACTCTTCACTCTCTACCCACCTTCCTTTCAAATCCCTCACTCTTCAACATGGACGCCTTCACCGCTATCTTCACTCCTTTCGTCGCCTCCGCTGCTGAGACCACCACCGCTCCCTCCGTCGAGGCGAAGCAGAACGTTGGAAACAACGCTTTCTACGGATGCATCGTCGCCTAAACCCAGTCTTTGTGAGTCTTCTCCTTCTTTTCCCTTCTTCACTCATCTACAAGCTCGAAAGAATCATGCTGACCTTCTCCTCCTTTGCTTCTTTGCCCTGAAGAAGACCTTGGGCTTGATGGGACGTTTTGGCGGTCGTCGAGGTTGAACCTGCTGGACTCGGGATATTTATGTTTTAAACGACGCTACTATCCTTCCCGTTTAACATGTCTGAGAAAAGCCTACCCAGATGCCCAGAGGCTGATAGCTTCGTTCGAGCAAACGACATTCGCGCGACGCGACTTCGCTCGAGTACTGTAGGTTTCTCGGTCCGCCGCATCGTCTCCTTCCAACCAGTTTGAAGTCTATATATCTCCCTCATTTTTTTTCTATGTGTCTCGGTCCGATAATGATGCTTCGAGAAACGAGAGAACGAAGAGCTCGAGGAAAGGCAGGCGTCGAGTGATCTCAGAAGTCGAGGGCAGCCGAATCTTCGCGTCGGAACTACAAAGCTAAAAGTCCTCCAAGCTCTGACTGAAGACCCTCTCTCGTCGGCTTCGAGGATATCATCAGAGGAAAGGGAAGGAGAGGAGAAGACGAGAGGCGACGTGACGACGTTCCCACCTCCTCTCGCCCTCCCTTCAAAGAGGGTGAGCTCGCCCTTTCACCCTTTCACTCCCAACCGCTTCTATCGAAACTTCAGCGAATCCACATTGGCTCTCAGCCCTTCCATACACAACTCCCATCGAGTCTTCGACTCAATTGTCAGCCAATTCCTACTAGGACAACCACCTCGTTTCACTCTTCGCCTTCGAAGGACAGCTCTCCTCCCCTCTCCTCCTCCTCGTCTCCCTCCTTATCCTCCTCGCTTCCCACCTCCAGCCTTCCACGATGTCGACTCTCTGTGCTCTCTGTAGGACTCCCGCTTACGCTGCTGAGCAATGCATCGGACCTGGGAGGAAGGTGAGCTCTATCGCTTCCTTCGCGGATGAGTGTGGAACTGGAGCTGAAGCTGCCTCGTTTCCTCGTCTTCGACCTTTTCTTGTTTCGTAGGTTTATCACAAGACGTGTTTGAAATGCACCAACTGCAACAAGCGTCTGGATTCTCACCTCCTGGTTGAACACGACGAGATGGTGAGCTCTTTCCGAGAGGGAAGGAAGGGAAAGTGAGCTCGGCTGACTCTTCCTCCTTCTCTTCTTTCCTCCTCTCTTCAGCCTTACTGCAAGCAATGCCACGTGAAACTGTTTGGGTAAGCATACTACCTCAGTAGGAACCTCCATAGTGCTCCGCTGAACTCTCGAACTCTTCTCCAGAACTCGAGACCTTCGTTCGCACAACCATCCTCAAGCTACACCTGCCCTCTCCTCCACCAGCTCTCCCACCTCTCCGACCTTCGCCTCCAACCCTCCAACACCACCTCGACCCAGCTTCCTTCCACCACCATCTCAGACCTACCTCTCCTCGCCCAAGCCTCGTCCTCCACTTCCAACGACACCCAAACCTCACCCGACCTCAGCTCGTCAGCTTCCCTCCGCCCCCTCCCCTCCTCCTCCTCTTTCCCCAGCATCCGCAGGAACAGGATTCCAGCCCGTAAAGGAGCGAAGTGCGGCTAGCTTGGCTGTCGGAGGAGGAGCTAGGACTGGAGGTTGGAAGGTTGAGGGAGGAGGAACGCCGAGGTGTAGAGGTTGCGGAGGTGCCGTCGTGGGTTCTCGTCTCCCTCTTCTCGTCGAATGACTCTCAAGTCGAGCTGATCGTGTTTATCTTCTTTTCCTCACTCGCCAGTATCATGCTGAGACTGTGAGTCTCCTTCGTTGCCCGCCGAAGGCAACAGGCAGCCTCGATTTCCGCCCTCCTTGAAGCAGTGTTGACTGTTCACCCTTTTCTCGCTTCTCAAGGTCATCGCTTTGGATTCGAAGTGAGTATAGTCGGCAATTAAATCGTCACGAATTGATATTAACCCGTCTGTGTTATTTTTTCGCTTCAGATGGCACGCCAGATGTCTTCGTTGCGTGCGTTCTTCGCGTCCGTCCGGCTCGTTGAAGGTCAAGCTGACTCCCCTTTTTCGTCTCGCTTCACGTTTTCTTCGTATCTCAGAGTATCTGCTCGACTACCGTCCCTGCCAACAAGGTCGCTGAGCACGACGGAGCGGTGTGCTGCAAGAATTGCTACGCGACGGTGAGTTGAAGTCTCCCTCCCTCTCTCGATCCCGAGCTCGGTAGACAAAAAAAGGCTGACCTCCTGAACGTGAACTTTCGCTTCTTCTCCTCAGACTTATGGACCACTCGGTGGTGGATACGCATTGCGCTGAGACTTTCGTTGTAGGAGAGACGCGTCGAAGGAGAGGAGGGAGGGAGAGGAGTACCCCCAGCTTTTGTTCTTGTTTCACCGGTCGCGTATTGTTTTATGCATATTTTTTCGAGCAAATCTTCTTCCCTCTGTCTCTGCGGAGTTTCTACGAGCCCAGACTCTCTCTACAGAAGAAGTGACCTCCGAGTGACATCGATCGACCACTGCGTAGAGAGAGAGAGGTGGAGGGAAGGGGAGAGAGAGGCCTTTCTTTTGGTACCCAACTGCTTCTTTCCCTTCCTTTCTAAGGATGCCATCCTCGTAACACCCACTCTGCCTGTACATTCCTCGACCTCTTCCTAATCCCATCGACCCCTACCCTTCCATGCTTCCGTCGCCTCGTCCTTTGTATCCCTCTCTTCAAACCACTCAAGCGTTCACCTCGGCGATGGAGCGACCTCTATCTGCTCGACCTCTCACTCCCTCCCCTTCGAACTCTCAATCAACCGAATCCACCGCTTCTACCACCTCCCCTCAGACTCCTCTAGGCCAAGCTTTCAACTCTCCCGGGGTGATGGAACGGAAGGACGGAATGGACGAAGCTGGATCGAAGCTCCTCCTCGAAGGCAGTGCGGTTCAGTTCACCAACAGAGCTCCCAACCTCCTCTCAGTCAGCTCTACCTCTCCACCACCAACTCCACCATCATCCTCTCACCCTCCAACCTTCACCTTCGAAAACTCCTCCCCTCAACCCTCCTCCCCATCAAGGATGGCCGCGGCAGCGGTCGCAGTCCTCCCTCCTTCCTCCCCTTCCTCCTCTTCGGCTTCCTTCCAACGTCGTCGACCTCCTCCTCCTCCTCTCACCCTCAACTCCCCAAAGAAACGGGAGCACAGTCTCGACGACAACCCTCCCCGTCCAAAAACACCTCTCACAGGCTCGTCGATCTCGTCGGACGCGTCCGAGGTCACAGAGGAGAAGCTCGAGCGGTTAGGCCTCGCCGTTCGAGGAAACCTCAGGATGAGACCTATAGGGCAAGGTCTCGACTTCACCGACGAGATAGTAGAGAGTCCCATCTCTCCTTCGGAAACGCCAGGAAGGACGATCAATCATTTCTATCCATCCTCCTCTCCTTCCCCTCCTCTCCAACCGTCGATCAACCTCCTCTCTCCCTCTTCCTTCCTCGTCAAGCTCTCTCCTCCCTCTACCTCCTCCTCCTCCATCACTACCTCCTCTTCACGTCCTCCCCTAATCGTAGACCTTCGCCCACTCGGCGACTTTCTCGCGTCTCGGATCCCTACCTCCATCAACATCGCCCTCCCTTCTCTCATCCTCAAGCGAGCCATCACGGGAACCTGGGCTGGAGCCAGCTGGAACTCGTTTTCGGGGTTCATCACGACGTTGGACGGTCAGGATCGATGGAAGGAGGCTACTGGACCGTCTGGGTTGAAGGACGGAGGAAGGGAAATCGTGGTCATCCCAGGAGATCGGTCAGGAAGCGGAGAGGGCGTTCGAGCGACTTTCGAGAAGCTCAACCGCTTCGCAGGGAAGGAGAACGATCTTGTTTGGGTGTTGGACGGTGGGATCGAAGGAATCGGGTCGGTGGACCACCAGCTTCTCATGCAGGGGGAGAGGTCGGTCTCTGAGGAGGACGCTCTGCTCGTCGGTCACTTCGGCGGCGCGTCCTCTCCTTCCTCGAGCGTAAACTCCCTCTCGAAATCCAGCATATCCATCAACACCTCCTCTCCATCCCCACCTCTCAACTCTACCTTCTCCCAAGGATCGCCACCTCCTTCTCGGACTCGCAACTTCCCGTCGAGATCCCTCACTCTTCCCTCCCCAAATCATCCCTCCTCGACCATCAAACCTCTCCTTTCCCCTTCAGCCATCGCCCATTTCTCTCAACTCTCCCCGTCCTTCTCCTCCACATCTTCGTCGGCATCCTCCTCGTCAAGTCCAGGAACGTCAGACGGTCGTCGTTCCAAGCCTCCTCCCCTTCAACTCGACACGTCCAGCGCGACGTCGCCTTCACATCCCTTCCCCGGCTCGTCTTCCTCCTCCTCCTCCCAATCTCAACCCAATCTCAACCACTCCGCCACCGATCTCTCCAACCCGCATTCCTCGCCCGACCCCGGAAAAGCACGACCACCGAAACTCAGCCTTCGAACGCTCGGAACCCAACCAGCAGGAGGTCCTCGAACGCTGAGCTTGGAGATTGGGAAGGGAGGAGATGGGTTGCAGAAGAAGGCTAGTCGAGGGCTGCTCATTCAGACCAACTTGGGAGATCGACGTACTTCTGGATCAGGTCAGGTCAACGGAGGATCGCAGGGAAGCGGAGGAGGAGGAGGCAACTCGGGAGGATCTCGAACACCATCCCAGTCCCTCTTCCCTCCTTCCTTCGCTCAACCTCAGACGATCCAATCCCTGTGCCACTCCCAATCTGGCTTCCCTCCTTCTCCATCCTCCTTCTCGACGAACATGGGCGACCTCACGCGTCTTCAACCCTCCAACGGCTCCAGCTCGTCGTCCTCGACGTACTACGGTCAACCCAACACTCCCTCGGCCGGCTCGACTTTCCACGCGTCTCCCTCCTCCTCAGCCGACTCCTCTCCCACGTCCGCCTCAGGTCCGGAAGCCTTCATCGTCTCTACCATCATTCCAGGATTCCTCTACCTCGGTCCAGATCCCACGACGGAGGAAGAGGTCGCTCAGTTGAACGAGGTCGGGATCAAGAGGATCTTGAACATGGCGGTGGAGTGCGACGACGAGTTGAGGTTGCAGGAGAGGTTCGAGGTGTACAAGAAGATTGGGATGAGGGATAGTGTGGAGGAGATGGGAGTTGCTAAGGGTCTGAAGGAGGGTTGTGCTTTCCTCGGTGAGTCCTCGAGTTCTCGTTTCGTCTCGACGCGTCTTGCTTCGTCGCTGACCCCCTCTCTCCCTTGACGTCCCTCTCTTCTCAGACGACGCTCGACTCCACTCCGCTCCTACCTACGTCCACTGCCGAGCAGGGAAATCTCGTTCGGTCACCGTCGTTCTCGCCTACCTCATCCAATCCCATCGCTGGGCCCTCAACAAAGCCTACGCCTACGTCCTCGAACGTCGAAAAGGAATCTCTCCCAACATCGGCTTCATGGCGGAACTCCTCAACGTCGAAGCCGAGCTGGGTCGAGCTTCTTCGCCGGGCGAGGGAAGCTCAGCTCAGGGAGCGGGGAGGGTTCGAGAGAGTCTTCCTCCAGACTGGACGTTGAACTCTGGTGGAACGGGAGGGTTGGGAGAGCACGATGAGGATTCGGCTTTGCTTGGGATGGGGATGGGCACTGCTGGAGAAGGGATGCACGACGAGATGGAAGTGAGGAGGAACGGGCAGTTTCATCACAAGAGCCGGTTGGTCCCGTCTCTCCTTCGTTCGTTCCTCGTTTTAAGATTCTCTTGCTGACTCTCCTTCTCCTCCCTTTTGTCGATCTCTTCAGACCTCCCGTCGATACCACCACCCTCCAACCTCTTCGTCGCGTTAGTAAAGCAGGTCTCGAAGGCGTTTCGTCGATGAATTGGGAATCAGGTCGCCGCCCGACGGACGAGTCTCACAGCAGCAGCAGCAACGGCAACGACGTCGAGATGAAATCGCCAACTCCTCGTTCACCCAACACACCTACAGCTATGAGTGGGATCCTCTCGCGGGACGGTTGGGTGTAGTCTCTTTGTCGAGGATCGTCTCGTCGTGTCTTTTCTCGTTCTCTCCCCATCCCCTTCCTCTTTAGTTCTCTCTTCTCCTTCTCTACCTCACACACGTTTAGTGCTTTTCTTTCTCCTCTCCTCGTCTACTTTTGTGCTCTCTCTCGTGCTCGTTCCTACTTCGTTTGCTTTACCTTGGGCTCAGCGTCGGACAGTTCACATCTCTCTCTCTCTTTTCCCTCGCTTCGTTTCGTTTCCCGTTTGCTCGTTTTTCATATACCCTTGCTGTGATATCTTCCTTTACTCTCACTCTCAACCTTTTTATTGCACTCAGATGCCATCCGCTTCGTGCTACTGGGAAGGAAAGGATCGAATGGAGGTCAGGGCTCGATTCCAGGACGCGTCGCGGGGCGGACGGAGAGAGAAGCAGGGTGGCTGTTTAGCGTCCGCGCCCTACGGCACGGCTTTGAGGGATCGGGAACCCTCTTCTTATCTCCACCTGACTCAACTCGAACGCTCGGTTATCGCTGAAATTCAGCTTTCAAGCTCTCGTCGTCTCTTCTCCCGAACCACCACCCACCCTCCCTCCCCACCATCCGTCGAAGATGACGGCCGACAAACCACTCGCCACTACTACCACCGCTTCTACGGACGGAGCCGTCGAGTCCTCTCAGTTCGCTGTAGACGACAAGAAGCTCACTCAGTTGATGAACGAGCTCAGATCGATCGGCGTCGACTCTTTGAACTTACCCGTTCCCGGTGCGTCGTTCTCTCTCCCTCTCGACCTTTCACCTCTTGTACTGACACTTGTTTCTCTTTTCTTTACAGTCGTCGCCATCAGTGGATCTCAGTCAGCCGGAAAGTCGTCTGTTATCAACAGCATCGCAGGTGTGAGTCGACGCTCGTTTCGCCTCTTTCCTGTCTTACCGACGCTCATGCCTCTTCCAAGTTGTTCCTATCTTGACGCAGGTTACCTTCCCTCGAGCCTCCGGAACCTGCACGAGGTTCGTTCGGTCCTGGTTGGGATCAGCAGGGAGAGGCTCGATGCGTTCGAATTGACGCCTCTCTTTTTGCGACCAAAGGTGCCCGATGGAGTGTCGAATGATCACAACGCTCGACGGAGAATGGAACTGCCAAATCAAGATCCGACGAGAGGTTGACGACGAGACTGGTCAAGCCATACATAGCGATCAAGCGGAGGTTCCCTTTGGTCCTCTCATCTCGGATCCCAAAGCTGTTGAGGAGATGCTTCGAAGAGCTCAGCTTGCTGTTCTCAACCCCTCCGTCTCCTCCGAGAAGTTCGTCTCGCTCGACCTCAGCAATCCCATCGTTCCCGGAACCCTTCTTCTTGGGTCGAAGAAGCAGTATAGCTTCACTCAGAACCTCGTCATCCTCGAGATCTCTGGACCCTCCGTTCTCAACCTCACGTTCATCGATCTGCCTGGTAAGTCGTCTTAGTCTTCGCTTTCGCATCTTCACGAAATCTGACCCGCTTTCGCTTCACAGGTATCATTCAAAGTGCTCGAGAGGGAGAGGACAAGAACTCCCCTCAGATCATCAAAGGTGAGTTCGACGCGTCCTCTTCGTTCAGTTCGTGAGCTGAGACGCCGCGGTTCTTCCATCAGATCTCTCTCTCAAGTACATCACGAAGGAATCCACCATCATCCTTCTCGCTGTCTCGATGGAAACTGAGTCACCGTTTTCTCAGACGTTCGAACGACGCGACTCGACTGATCCTTCAAATCGACTTCCGTTCCAGCCGAGTTCGAGAACCAAGAAGCTCCCAAGTTCGCCAAGGAGTACGATCCCGAGGGGAAGAGGACTATTGGTAAGTACTTGTACCACGCTTTCGGCTGCTGAGTTTCGGAGATTTCAACTGACGCGTCGTTCGATCCACTCTTCTCTCTCAGGCCTTTTGACGAAGCCTGACGTCGTTCGACCTACCACCTTTCGACAGTGGCTCCCCATCGTGAGTTGTGTTTCTTCCTCAAGTCCCCTGGCATTCAACTCAAGCTCACTCTCTTTTCTTCTTCGTTCACACTGCTCTCAGATCCGAAACGAGCGAGAAACGCTCACTCACTCCTGGCACGTCGTCAAGAATCCCGATGTCGACGACGGATCTTCAGCTCCCACTCCCGAAGCGACCAGGCTTCAAGAGCGAAAGTTCTTCGAAGACCTCCCTCAGCATCCTCAGTGGAAGGAGCTCGGTCCAGGACACAGCGATCGTCTCGGAATCCCAAGCCTCACCAGCAAGCTCTCTCAGGTTCTCTGCCTCCGAAATAGAGAGAGTCTCCCCGTCATTCGACAGATCATCCTGGACGGACTCGCCGAGACGGAAGCCAAGCTCTCCCACTTTCGACCAGCCCTTGAAGGAGATCCCACCCTCCTCGTCCTACAAGCCATCACCAACTTCGTCGCCGAATGTCGAACGTCTCTCGGAGGAGTCCCTTCGGCTGGTCGAGACGGTTTCGCTCAGGGAAGGAATCGGATCTGGAAGGCTTATCGAGGAAAGATCAGGTGAGACGCGTCGCGTTTTTCGAACCTCCTTGAGAAGCCGTCGAAGACTGACATGTTCCCACTTTCTCGTACACCATAGATCCGCTGCTCCCATCTTTCGAACTGTCGTCAAGAAGGATATCAAGACCGCTCCTCCGATCGAGGAACCTTCCTTCCTCCTGGACGCTGGACTCGTCGAGGAGTGAGTTCCGATCTTTTCTTCGATCTCCTTGCGCATTGTGCTGACGGACGCTTTATCTTCAGCAAATCGAAAGCAAGCAGCAACGCTCTCGACATGGACCTGGACGACGTTCGGGCATTCGAGCAAGGCGAGTCGAGTTTTCGTCGTTTCCGTTTCCCGTTCTGTCGAGTGGTCTGACATATTCCGACTTATCGCCTCGCAGACGGTATCACCAATGAGCTGGCAGGTAATGTCCCTTTCGCCGTAAAGGAGACTTTGATGCTACTCTCGAAGGGATCCTGGAAGGTGAGCTGAGTCGTTCTATTCTCGAAAAACGACGCTGAGCGCTCTTCTTCCTCTTTTCGCACAGAACCTCGCCGAAGTCTGTTTGGACGACACCTACCAACTTCTCAAGAACTTCATTGAGGTCATCGTCGAGAACCATTTCGGATACTTTCGAATTGGGCTTTTCAACGATTCGGTCAGGTACGTCGCGATGGTCTCGTCGACATGCGAGGCTTTGATTGTTGACTGACTCTCTCTCTCCCCTTCACTTCACAGGAGCGTCGTCTTCAAGCATCTCGAGGCTCTTCAACGTCAGACGAAGGAGACTCTCTCGTACTTCTCTGGACTCGAAGGCGCCGTGTTCACTCAAAACGAACATTATCTCGCCAGCTGTACGTTTCCCGCTCACGACCCCCTTCTCCTCTTACATAGCTTACGCTCGTTTCTTTCTTTCCCTTCTAAAATCACAGATAAGGAGAAGTTCCTCGCCGAATTCACTCGACAGAGAGATCGAGTGAAAGGGAGAAATCCTACTTCTCTCGGCGCGTCCGAAATGAACACCCTTCGCTCCGCTTTCGCCATCATGAAGATCTCCGTCAAGGACAGCGACTTCGAGGGGATGATTTCGAGGATGTCTCACGTTGCTGATCCCGATGAGTTCCAGTCGATTCTAGAGATCATGTTCGTTTTTCGTCTTCGTCTGCGCCCAAACCTTTTTGACCGTTGAGTACTGATCGTCTTCAATCTTTTTCGTTCTCTCAGGGCCGAGGTCAGAGCCTACTACCAAGTCGCCTATAAGGAAAGTTTCTCGATACCTTCGACGACCAAACCGGGCTGACGCTTTTCCCTCTCCCTCTTTCGTCTTCTTGCAGAGAGTTATCGACAACATCCCTCGAGCGATTCAAACTTCCCTCGTCGATGCGTTCGCCGACAAGATCCAGGACGCCCTCCTCGTCGAAATTCAACCCTCGGGAGAAGGATCCAAGGAACGGTGCGCTCGATTCCTCCAAGAGGCTCCCGACGTCGTTCACAAGAGGGACGAGCTCCTCGCAAGGAAGGCGAAACTCCAAGCCGCCGCCTTGAAGGTGTTGACGTTCTAGGCTTCTCGTCAGGTGAGTCAGATTCTCTTCCACTCTCGCTTGATCGTCCTCTTTCTTGAGTCTAAACTGACATCGAGTTTGATTCGTTTCGACAGGACTCGTCTCGTCTCCTGCCTCATCCGGTCGCGTCGATTCCTCGTCCCGTTTGCCTTTCTCTTACCTCTTTCGCATCGGACTTCTTTCCCTTACGAACTCGGACTCTTTCCCTTCTCGTTTTGACTGTCCTTTTCTCCTTCCTCACGAACTTCGATCCATACTTTTCTCGTCTCTCGCAGCTCTTGAATCGAAAGAAGGCCCGTCGTCTGCGTCGGCCTTCTTCTTTCCTCAACGAGAACTCGTAGAACTACTGGGAAGCAAAACAAGCATGATACCATCCCCAGAAAGCAACGAAATAGAAACGAGCTCATCCCTGAGATTATCGCTTCGGCGCTCCCCTGTAACGAAACCAAACGAGAACAGTCGAGTCAGCACGTCCGTCTCCGTCTCCTCTCGCCTCACCCCCCCTCCCTCCCTCTCCTTCAAATCCTCTAAAACTGATTCCAAAACTCACCTCGAAGGACCCTTGAACTCGAGAGGAACCTTGAGGATCGCCTTCTTGGTCGCTTTGGCCTCGGCAAAGTTCAATCCCAACCTGTCCCTCTCCTCCGCGTTGGGAGTGTCGATCTTGCAGCCGAGGGAGACGAAGATGGCTCGGGCCCTGTGGAAGCGAACGAGAAGAAATAACGGAAGTCAGCTCCAGCTTCTCGAGAAAAGAAAGGAGAGAAGGGAAAGGAAGGAAGGGAGGAGGAGAGAAGGGAAAGGAAAGGACGGGAGGACGAACTTGGTAGGCTCCATGTTGAGCTCCTTAGCGAGATCGTTGAGGTCCACGACGAAGTTATCGACCATGAGGCAGAGAACGAACATGTAGGAGTAGAGTTTGGTTTCGGTGAAGGGGGTCATGAGGGGTCTGGGAGGAAGAGAGTGAAAGGAAGGGAGAGAAGAGACGCGTCAGTTTGGGTTTCGATTCGATTGAGCTCGGTCGAACGAGATGAGAGTCGAGTTCGAAAATAACAAGATCCGTCTGAAGATACGAGAGGGAAAGGTGTTAGGCAGAGGACAGAAAGTTCGAACTCACTTCGTCGTTCCTCGAGGCGTCTCGGTGAAATGAGCGAGCAACGAATCGATGAGCGGCTTGGGCATCCTTCCTCCCATCTTTGCTGCCAGTTCGGTAGCGTCTCCGAACGCGTTCCTCGACTTCTGGAACATTCGGATGGCCGAGATGTATACCAGGATTCGCCTACGAACAAAATCAAACCAAAAAGACGAGACGCGTCAGGGACTTCGTTCGTCGGACGACCAGCAGCTCTCGATTGTACTTCGACACGCTCAAAGAGAAAGATAGAGGTACGCACATCTTCTCCTTACTAGGCTTCTCCATCGTGCAAAGGTTTCTAACCCTCCTCTTGACCCATTCGGAGTGCTTGAAGGGGAGCATGGTGATTCGATCCTTGTCTTCTTCGGCCTCGAGGAGTTCTTTGATGAAGGGTTTGAGGGAGGCGGTGACGGCTGGGGAGATGATAGAGGCGAGGGAGTAGGCCTGAATACGACCACGAGGTTGGTTGGGTAGAGAAGGAATGGTGGGAGGGCAGAGTGAGCTCGGGCAAAGGGCGACGGGTTGGACGCGAGGAAGGAGGGGGAGAAACGAACCTCGGAGGGAGTCTCGGCGGCCATGTTGGGTGGAGGGATAGGTCGAGCATCATCTGCGACTTGCTTGATCGTCTCTGATGGATGCAGAGGAGAAAAGGGAAACGAAGGTCAGCTCTCTTTCCTTCAGCCCTCCTCCCTCCCTCCCTCCTTCGTTTGGCACTCACCCTGACTCGGCAAGTCCTTCCCAGCCACCAGAATGCTCTCCTCCAACTGATTCCTCATTCCCTCCATTCCAGCCGTATCGATCTTGTTCCTCTCGGCTGTCTTGATCCTGCTCTTGCTCTTCTTGGTTCCAAAGGCCTCTCCGAGCTTGTTCCTCGCTTCTATCCGGTTGGCGTTCTCCTCGTCAGGGTTCTCCATGGGCTTGAGGTCCTTGAGACGCTTGACCGAATGGGAGAGGAGGTAGGCTGGAGTAGGGGCTAGGGTGAGAGTGTTGGTGGAAGGATCGTGGACTCCGAGGAGGTAGCTTTGAAGGAGAGAGAAGAAGGGAGGAAGGAGGGAAGGTGAGCTTTGGCGAATTTGGAGGTCGAGCGTCGACGACGAGGAGAGCTGGAGAGCTAAGAAAGGGAGGAATAACGACTTACCGACAAGGGTAGCCTCCTACTGGTTCTCCTACGTCAGGCTCGTTATCCCTGTTGGTCGAGAAGAACTCGACTCCGTTGGTTTCTCCTGCGAGAAGGGTCAACTGCTCCTCGAAGGGTTTCGACTCGTCCGTCTTGCGATCTCGGTAGAGCTTGAAAGGAACGTTCGTGGGAGCTTGGATGGAAGGGAAGTTGGCTGTAGAGGTGTAGAGAGGAAAGATGTGAGCTCGTACTGGAGGAAGGCGACGAAGGGAGGAAGGGAGGGAAGGGAGGGAGAGGTGAAGGAACGAACCGAGGAGGGGGCCTGAGGACGAGCTTGCCGAGGGATCAAACGAGACCTGAACTTTTTTGCTGGAGGAAGAGGAGGAAGCCGTAGACTTCCTCTTTTGGGATGAAACAGGAGTGGCACTCGTAGACATGGTCGGGGTTGGGAGGGAAAGGAAGGAAAGTCAAGCAGCGAATTTGGGCAGGTAGGTAGCATTCAATAGACGAAATGTTCCTCGAATGCAAAGCAAGGTGAAACGAGTCTGTAACGAAAATCGAGCCGCAGCGAAACCCGCA